>NW_021604792.1:11034691-11135402 GCF_004785775.1 Grammomys surdaster
GTGGGATTAAGATGAAATCTCAGGTTGGCATACTGTATGGCAAACGCCTTCAACCCAAAACTCTTTAGTTTTTTGTTTGTTTGTTTTGTTTTTGTTTGGTTTTTGTTTGGTTTTGGTTTGGTTTGGTTTTGTTTGGTTTGTTTGAGACAATATCTCCCTGTGTAGGACAGACTGACATCAAACTGTCAGCAGCCATTCTGTCTCATGGGAGCACAGGCCGATGGGCATTTTTATACCAAGGGTGGCTTTCTTCTCTCTTTTCAATGAAATTTATTTTGGTTCTTATTGACCCTTTCTGTTGGAATTTTGTTCTTGATTATAATTTTGTACAGTTTATTGTTTTCTACTTTTTGCTTCATTTGTTGTGAATTTAAAATTATTTGCTTTTTCTGATTTTGTTTCTTATGAAACTTGTTCATATTAAAATATCTCCTTTTTCTATAATGTTGCATTTGAGGAAACTGATTATAATCTACTTGTCCTATTGTTTTTAGAAATATGCTTTAAAATTAGAAACTACCAGCTTCAAAGTTTTGGTGTTTACTGTTTTTATTTCAATAAACTGAAAGGAGTTATCAAGAACTTTGACACATGACATAACTGTGGATAATGGCTAGTAAGATTGAAGAACTTACTTTACAACTTATGTTACATTTTATTTATTTTCTAATTAAGTTGAAACTTGAATAGCTACAGTTATAATGTCTTCTGTAAATATAGCCATGGCTATTGTATGGACAGCTCAGCTTTAAATGCATTCTAATTATATGCTTAGAAATATTTACGCATTTTTGTGGAAATTTCTCTTGTGGATTTAAGAACCTGAGCCTTCTGTGCTCACAGAGATGAGTATGTGAGTGGCAGCCATGCTGACTCTCCAGCCTAAGTGTTTGCATGACCTCACAGATTCGTCTGCTGGCAGAGGCGTGGTGCAGATTTATCTAGGTTCCATTTGGGATTAAACTCCTGTCTTCCAATCATGTTTTATCATTTACTCCTTTATTTTTAGGTACACAGAAGCTAATGAAATATTTTTAGTGGTTTCAATGATAATCTTGTCATTATTAAACATTCTTCTTCATCTCCAATAATGGTTTCTGTCATCTTATGATTGATTCATTTTTATTTTGTTACGTTCATCTTTCTTTATGTTTTTATTTAGAGTTTCTTTAATACAAGAAAGTTAAAAGACAAACCCATATTATTAAGTTAAATATTATTTCACTTATATTTAATGTATTGTTAGATTATTATGATATATTATTCATAAGTTGCTTATATGCATAATTAATTTTAATTTTCATTTAATTTTGAACACTTCTGTCTCACAAACTCTACCTTTTCTGTTTCCTTGTCTTTTCACAATATTTTTATTGATCTCATTGCATTACATAAATTTGTCATTTAACTTCAATTTATTAATTTAAGTTTAAATATTCTTTATGTTTCACATTTCACAATATAATTCTTTACTCGTTAAAGTCCACTAAGTCAGTAAGTTTACTCTTTTCATAACAAAGTTCCAACAACCTTCAACTTTTACTCACTATTTATTCCAATATTTTCTTTTTTCTTTTTTTTATAAATAATTTATTTATTTTTGAACATGAAATGCTTTTTTATAGCATGTTTTACAAGGGGAGGGGGTAAGAGGGGCCAGGTGGTGGAAAAGTACAAAATCTTCTTGGCCTGTGCCTTGAAACATGTCATGGTCTATACGGTACACTGCCTTGAATTATGATCTACCTGCTGTTCTTCAGAAGATATGGTACACTGCTTGAGTTATGGTCTCCCTGCTATTCTTAAGATGATATGGTACACTGCTTTGAGTCTATCTGCAGTTGCTAAGCAGGATCTTGCAGTTGCCAAGCTTCAGAGGACATTGTGCAGGTGGGGAAAGGTAGGGGGTGAGGGTAAGGGCGAGGGTCCTGGCTTCTGGCATCTCCCCCTTCTCTGTTTAGTTAGAGAAGGCATCTTATGATCAATCCCAACTATGTGAATTTTGAATTTGGATGTCTAATTATGGGGGGTCTTAGACAAGTTCACAACCCCAAAACACTGATGTGAGATGAGTCACATCGATGGTCGAAGGCTTTAGGCTGTCGACGATGGGCAACGTCAAGGGACTCCGATGTGGGTGAAAGGAGGGTGAGAGCCCTGTCTTAGGCCATGTAGGCTGCACCCACTCCCAGCACCATGCACTCCTTTTCGGCTGCATTGGGTGGGCCCCTGGGAAGTGGACCTACAATAATCCCATCATTGGGCTAACTCACAGCCATCCTAGTCCCTTATAAATGTTCAATTTACCAACCATTTGTCAGTTTGGGGTGTAATATTGTCATAAAGGAAGGCTCCCCAATGTTAGCGGCCATATCAAGGGCGGCCTTGGTTTAGGAAAAAGCCAATTTTTGTTGTGGTGATCAAGAGGCCAAGCTCTCTATCGAGAGAAACGGGGGCAAAGCCAGGCATACCAGGAACCCTTCTGGAGGGCGTGGAAATCTATCTGTCGACCGTAGGGGGGAGGCAGGGGAGCTGGCAGCTGTGTCAGTCTCCTGCAGAGTCACTTCTGGATCCTCTTCAATTTTCGGCTGATGGTAATGAACTTCAACCGTCTTCTTGATGGCAGCATAAACCTGGTTCCGTGGATGACAGGTCGCGGGCGATGATCTCTGTCTCGCTCAATCTTGATGTCCTGCGCACATCCTCTCAATGAGGGTCCGTCCAGAGGGGTCCGTGCCTCGAGCCCCACGTCTGGGTGCCACTTGACCTGACTGGCAGGCCCTAGTTATTCGTGGGGGCGAGGAGGACTGCAACCTGCTATTCTTCAGAAGATATGGTACACTGCTTGAGTTATGGTCTCCTTGCTATTCTTCAGATGATATGGTACAGTGCTTTGAGTCTATCTGCAGTTGCCAAGCAGGATCTTGCAGTTGCCAAGCTTCAGGGAACCTTGTGCAGCTGGGAAAAGGTAGGGGGTGAGGGTAAGGGCGAGGATCCTGGCTTCTGGCCCATCTGGATTAGAACTTCTAATAGCAGGCATCACGGGTGATTCATTTTTGCCTGAAAAGAAAAAAGAAGGGGATTCTCAGGGAGATTTCTCTTCCCTGGATGTATATTATTATTCATCGTATTTATGGTTGGGCCTGGCTTTGTGAGTGTATCTATTTTTTTCATTAATATTTGTGGTAGCCGGTTAGCTGTGCCTTCTGTGGTATTGGACAGGCATATCAGTCCTCGGCTCCATAAGGGAACTGGGTCTGGGGCATTCCCTTTACGGGTATGAGGGTCCTTCCCCATATCTGTGGCAAAGTTTTGTTGGTCTTGGTGGTGCCCGAGGTCACCAACATGGTCAGCAAGAGATTTGCCATGAGCTTTCAGCTTTAGAGAGAGAAAAGTGAACAAAGCATGATGGAGAGTATTTCAGGGGGGCTCCTTCTGAGGGGGTACCGTTCCCCCTCTTTTATTTTTAAAGCCAATTTTTCAGAGTTCTTGTAAAATCAGGGCAGAAGCGCCAACAGTTGCTCCTTCTACACTCAGAGAGTCATGAAGACCTTATTTAAGGATATATAAATCTATATTTATAATCTTTTGTCAAAGGACTTTTATAGCACCACTGACAATTAATCAGACTATATGATATATCGATTGGAAATAGCTTTTTCTACTTTTTATGAGATTACCTCTCTTCTGTCAATTAACTGTTGAGGAAGTTAGGGTTTACCTCTCTCTTGAGAATATTGAACAGGGATTTAAGTTCTTTTGTGGAGAGCTTAAAATAGGATCTTAGCCAATTTGCAACTCCTAGAAACTTTTGAAATTAATTTAAGATAAGTAAACTCCCTTTTTTAAAAAAATCCTTTATCTGTGTGGGTTTTTTATTGGATATTATACGTATTTACCTTTCAATGTTATCTCCTTTCTCATTCTCCCCCAAGATCCTTTATCCCTTACCCACTCCTCCTAATTTTTGTGATGGTGTGCTCCAAACATCCTCCCAGTCCCATCTCCCTGCTCTCAAATTCCCACACAGTAGGGGATCCAAACTTTCAGGGACCTTGGCCCTCCACTTTCACTGAAGTCTAACAAGGTCACCCTCAATTCCCTATACAGGTGTGTGAGTCCCTCCCTTTGTGCTCTCTGGTTTAGACTTTGGGAGTTCTGGTTGAAACTTTTGATACTCCTTCTAGAAAGGACCAACGAATTCATACTTTGGTCTTCCTTCTTCTATGTGAGTT
Source organism: Grammomys surdaster (assembly GCF_004785775.1). Taxonomy (NCBI): domain Eukaryota; kingdom Metazoa; phylum Chordata; class Mammalia; order Rodentia; family Muridae; genus Grammomys; species Grammomys surdaster. The sequence continues at coordinate 11,038,927 of NW_021604792.1, forward strand.
TTATGTGGTCTATATGTAGATTCTTAGACATTGTGAGCTTTTGGTCTAATATCCACTTATCAGTGAGTGCATACCAAGTATGTTCTTTTGAGATTGGGTCATCTCACTCAAGATGATATTTTCCAACTCCGTCCATTTGGCTAGGAATTTTGTGAACTGATTGTTCTTAATAGCTGAGTAGTACTCCATTGTATAAATGTACCACATTTTCTGCATCCATTCTTCTGTCGAAGGGCATCTGGGTTCTTTCCAACTTCTGGCTATTATAAATAAGGCTGCTATGAACATGGTGGAGCATGTGTCCCTGTTGTATGGTGAAACTTCTTTTGGGTATATGCCCAGGAGTGGTATAGCTGGGTCCCCAGGTAACACTATGTTCAATTTTCTGAGATACCGCCAGACTGCCTTCCATAGTGGTTGTACCAGTTTACAATCCCACAAACAGTGGAGGAGTGTTCCTCTTTCTCCACATCCTCGCCAACATGTGCTGTCACCTGTGTTTTTGATCATAGCCATTCTGACTGGTGTAAGGTGGAATCTCAGTGTTGTTTTCATTTGCATTTCCCTGATGACTAGTGATCCTGAACACTTCTTTAGGTGCTTCTCAACCATTCGAACTTCCTCAGTTGAGAATTCTTTGTTCAGCTCTGTGCTCCATTTTTTAATAGGGTTCTTTGATTGTCTAGAGTCTAATTTCTTCAGTTCTTTGTATACCTTGGATATTAGCCCTTTATCAGATGTAGGGTCGGTGAAGATCTTTTCCCAATCTGTTGGTTGCCGCTCTGTCCTATTGACTGTGTCCTTTGCTTTACAGAAGCTTTGCAGCTTTATGAGGTCCCATTTGTCAATTTTTGGTCTTAGAGCACAGGCCATTGGTGTTCTGTTCAGGAACTTTTTCCCTGTGCCTATGTATTCCAGGCTTTTTCCCAGTTTCTCTTCTATTAGTTTCAGTGTGGCTGGTTTTAGGTGGAGGTCCTTAATCCACTTGGAATTGAGCTTTGTACAAGGAGATAAGTATGGATCAATTTGCTTTTTTCTACATGCTGACAACCAGTTGGACCAGCACCATTTGTTGAAAATGCTATCTTTTTTTCCATTCGATGGTTTTAGCCCCTTTGTCAAAGATCAAGTGACCATAGGTATGGGGGTTCATTTCTGGGTCTTCTATTCTATTCCACTGATCCTCCTGCCTGTCTCTGTTCCAGTACCATGCAGTTTTTATCACTATTGCTTTGTAGTACAGCTTGAAGTCAGGGATGGTGATTCCTCCAGAAGTTCTTTTATTGCTGAGAGTAGTTTTCGCAATCCTGGGTTTTTTGTTATTCCAAATAAATTTTAAGATTGCTCTTTCTATCTCTGAGAAGAATTGAGTGGGAATTTTGATGGGGATTACATTAAATCTGTAGATGGCTTTTGGCAAAATAGCCATTTTTACTATATTAATCCTTCCAATCCATGAGCATGGGAGATCTTTCCATCTTCTGAGATCTGCTTCGATTTCTTTCTTCAGGGGAATGAAGTTCTTGTCATACAGGTCTTTTACTTGCTTGGTTAGGTTCACACCAAGGTATTTTATATTATCTGTGACTATTTTGAAGGGTGTCATTTCCATAATTTCTTTCTCAGCCAGTTTATCTTTTGAGTAGAGGAAGGCTACTGATTTGCTTGAGTTAATTTTATATCCAGCCACTTTGCTAAAGTTGTTTATCAGGTTTAGGAGTTCTCTGGTGGAAGTTTTGGGGTCACTTAAGTACACTATCATATCATCTGCAAATAGTGAGATTTTGACTTCTTCCTTTCCAATTTGTATCCCTTTGACCTTCTTGTGTTGCCTAATTGCTCTGGCTAGGACTTCCAATACTATATTAAATAAGTAGGGGGAGAGTGGGCAGCCTTGCCTAGTCCCTGATCTTAGTGGGATTGCTTCAAGTTTCTCTCCATTTAGTTTAATGCTGGCTACTGGTTTGCTGTATATTGCTTTTACTATGTTTAGGTATGGACCTTGAATTCCTGACCTTTCCAAGACTTTTATCATGAAGGGGTGTTGAATTTTGTCAAATGCTTTCTCAGCATCTAGTGAGATGATCATGTGGTTTTTTTCTTTGAGTTTGTTTATATAATGGATTACATTGATGGATTTCCGAATATTGAACCAACCCTGCATTCCTGGGATGAAGCCAACTTGATCGTGATGGATAATTGTTTTGATGTGTTCTTGGATTCGGTTCGCTAGAATTTTATTGAGTAATTTTGAATCAATGTTCTTAAGAGAGATCGGCCTGAAGTTCTCTTTCTTTGTTGGGTCTTTGTGTGGCTTAGGTATGAGTGTAATTGTGGCTTCAAAGAATGTGTTGGGTAATGTACCTTCTGTTTCTATTTTGTGGAATAGTTTGAAAAGAATTGGAATTAGGTCTTCCTTGAAGGTCTGATAGAATTCTGCACTAAAACCGTCTGGTCCCGGGCTTTTCTTTGTAGGGAGACTTTTAATGGCTGCTTCTATTTCTTTTGGGGTTATGGGATTGTTTAGATGGTTTATCTGGTCCTGATTTAACATTGGTAACTGGTATTTGTCTAGGAAATTGTCCATTTCATCCAAATTTTCCAAATTTGTTGAATATAGGCTTTTGTAGTAGGATCTGATGATTTTTTTAATTTCCTCAGTTTCTGTTGTTATGTCACCCTTTTGAGTTCTGATTTTATTAATTTGGATACTGTCTCTCTGCCCTCTGATTAGTCTAGCTAAGGGTTTATCTATCTTGTTGATTTTCTCAAAGAACCAGCTCCTAGTTTTATTGATTCTTTGGATAGTTCTTTTTGTTTCTATTTGGTTGATTTCAGCCCTGAGTTTGATTATTTCCTGCCATCTACTCCTCTTGGGTGTATTAGCTTCTTTTTGTTCTATGTCTTTCAGGTGCTCTGTCAAGCTGTTAGTGTATGCTCCCTCCAGTTTCTTTTTGTAGGCACTTAGAGCTATGAATTTTCCTCTTAGCACTGCTTTCATTGTATCCCATAGATTTTGGTATGACTTGTCATCATTTTCATTAAATTCTAAAAAGTTTTTAATTTCTTTCTTTATTTCTTCCCTTACCTGATTATCAAGGAGTAGGGTGTTGTTCAGTTTCCATGTGAATGTGGGCTTTCCATTCTCTTTGTCATTTTTGAAGACCAGCCTTAGACCATGGTGATCTGATAGGATGCAGGGAATTATTTCAATTTTCTTATATCTGTTGAGGCCTGTCTTGTGCCCAATTATATGGTCTATTTTGGAGAAGGTACCATGAGGTGCTGAGAAAAAGGTATATTCTTTTGCTTTAGGGTGAAATGTTCTATAGATATCTGTTAAGTCCATTTGGTTCATAACTTCTGTTAGTTTTACTGTATCTCTATTTAGTTTCTGTTTCCATGATTTATCCATTGCTGAGAGTGGGGTGTTGAAGTCTCCCACTATTATTATGTGAGGTGCAATGTGTGTTTTGAGCTTTAGTAATGTTTCTTTTATGTAAGTCGACGCTCTTGTATTTGGCGCATAGATATTCATAATTGAGAGTTCATGTTGGTTGACTTTTCCTTTGACAAGTATGAAATGCCCTTCCTTATCCTTTTTGATAGTTTTAAGTTGAAAGTCGATTTTATTCGATATTAGAATGGCTACTCCCGCTTGTTTCTTAAGACCATTTGCTTGAAAAAAATTGTTTTCCAACCTTTTACTCTAAGGTAGTGTCTGTCTTTGTCACTGAGGTGGGTTTCCTGCAAGCAGCAAAAAGCTGGGTCCTGTTTGCGTATCCAGTCCATTAGCCTATGCCTTTTTATTGGGGAATTGAGTCCATTGATATTAAGAGATATTAAGGAGAGGGTGTTGTTGCTTCCTGTCATTTTTGCTAATAATGGAGACATCGTTTGTGTGGTTATCTTCTTTTCGGTTTGATGGAAAAGGATTATTTTCTTGCTCTTTCTAAGGTATGATTGCACTCCTTGTATTGGAGCTTTCCTGCTATTATCCTTTGTAAAGCTGGATTTGTGGGAAGATACTGTGTAAATTCAGTTTTGTCATGGAATATCTTAGTTTCTCCATCTATGGTAATTGAGAGTTTTGCTGGGTAAAGTAGCTTGGGCTGGCATTTATGTTCTCTTAGGGTTTGTATGATATTTGTCCAGGATCTTCTGGCTTTTATAGTATCTGGTGAGAAGTCAGGTGTAATTCTGATAGGTTTGCCTTTATATGTTATTTGGCCTTTTTCCCTAACTGCTTTTAAAATTCTTTCTTTGTTTTGTACATTTTGTGTCTTGATTATTATGTGACGGGAGGTGTTTCTTTTTTGATCTAGTCTGTTTGGCGTTCTGTAGGCTTCTTGTGTGATTATGGGCATCTCATTCCTTAGGTTAGGGAAGTTTTCCTCAATAATTTTGTTGAAGATATTTACTGGCCCTTTAAGTTGGGAATCTTCACTCTCATCTATACCTATTATCCTTAGGTTTGGTCTTCTCATTGCGTCCTGGATTTCCTGGATATTTTGAGATAACAACTTTTTGCATTTTGCATATTCTTTGATAGTTGTGTCAATGTTTTCTAAGGTATCTTCTGCACCTGAGATTCTTTCTTCTATCTCTTGTATTCTGTTGGTGATGCTTGTGTCTATGACTCCTGATTTCTTTCTTAGGTTTTCTATCTCCAGGATAGTCTCCCTTTGTGCTTTCTTTATTGTTTCAACTTCCATTTTTATGTCCTGAATGGTTTTGTTCAATTCCTTCATCTGTTTGTTTGTGTTTTCTTGTAATTCTTTAAAGGATTTTTGTGTTTCTTTAAGGACTTCATCCTGTTTTCCTGTGTTCTCCTCAAGTTTTTTGATAGTGTTATTTACTTCCTTCTTGTAGTCCTCTAGCATCATCATTAGAAGTGATTTTAGATCTGGTTCTTGTTTTCCTGGTGATATGGGGAGTTCAGGACTTTCTAATGTGGGAGAACTAGGTTCTGATACTGGCAAGTACCTTGGGTTGCTGGTGCTTGTGTTCTTGTGCTTGCCTTTCGCCATCTGGATCGCCTTTGTGCTATCAGTGCTGTCTCTGACTGGGGCCTGTCTTTCCTATTATCTAGGTTGTGTCAGAACTGTTTGGGATGAGTTTTGCTGCTTGAGTTAGAGCTGAGGCCCAAGATGTGCTCAGTGTTCAGGTGGAAACCGGAAGGGGCATGGGCTCCGGGTCAGCACCGGATTCCTGGGTCTCAGTGAGTCCCAGTGGGTCCCAGTGGGTCCCAGTTGCTCCCTGATTGGGGGCAAGCACTGCCACCTCCTAGCCTAAGAAATTGCTTGGCACAGAGGTCCTGCGAGCCTCGCTTCCTCTAGATTCTGCGAGATTAGGTGCAGAGCTGACTCTCGGGATCTGCTCCAGCACAGACCGGAAGGAACCCACGCTCTGGGCCTGGAGTGAACTCCTGGGTCCCAGTGGGTCCTAGCCGCTCCCTGTTTGGGGGCAAGCACTGCCACCTCCTAGCCCAAGACCCTGCTTGGTACAGAGGTCCTGCGAGCCCCGCTTTCTCTGGACTCTGCGAGATTGGGTGCAGAGCTGCCTCCCGGTATTCGCAAGTGCTAGTGCTAGGGCCCAGACCGGATGGAGCCCGCTCCGGGCCAGGGGCCAATTCCTGGGTCCCTGTGGGTCCCGGTTGCTCCTTGTTTGGGGTGAGTGTTGCTTTTACCTTACCTGGGATGCTGCGTGAGTTCAAGCTCCTGGGAGTCCCTGTTTCTCTCGGTTTTCTGGGTTGAGTATGGAGCTGCCGCCTGCGACCTACTCTATTCTCGGGCCCAAACCGCCCAATATTTTCTTTCTGAAGTTCATGATATACTTTCTAATATTAATAAACTTCTCAATATGATACTTTGCCACCACTATTGTACCCATTCAGTATCTACTTAAGAAATATCCAATAACTTTTTCTATACTTCTTTTTGCATGTCCTAGTCTCTCATTTACAGGAAGTATGTATCATTAAGAGATCAAAAGTTTCCTTTAGTCATTGTCAACTGGTAACTGTCTATTTTGCTAATTCCTGAAAAATCAATTAATTTTGCCATTATAGTAAAAAAATCATTTATTAACTTTGTAATTCTAAATTATGCATCTTTATCTGTCTACATTCTTCCAATAAGAACCAAAGGAAAGTTATATTCACAGTAATCTCATTGCAGATAGATAATATGGAGAAACACAAATATCCCTTTCAAAAATAATTTTCAATATATATAAAAGAATAAATTCCAACTATTCTTGTTATATTAAACCACATTACTTTGTTTTCAATTATTTGTTATAATATTGTCTGAGCATGGATTTTATAGAGTTATAAGCCAGAAAAGTAAAAGCTCACATTGTTGTGCATAACAAAAATACAGTCTATATAAAATGTATTGGATTATAAACTTTAAAACCAGTAATCGCTATAACAATATCAAAAAAGAAAAAAAAAACATTAATGAATAGAGCATGGTTTACTTAATTGAGAGCTTTAAATTTCTAGTATACTGATATGTAAACAAAACAAACTTAATTCAGAAAATTGAACATGCATAGAGTAGATGTAAAGAGCATTTAAAATAAGATTTAGTTTATAAAAAAAGTACCTAGTAGAAATATAAGTAGACTCATAGTACAAGACCTGTAGGTCCATGTGTTCAGAGATAAGACCTAGGAGAATCAAGGATGTTATACACACAGTGTTGTCTCTTCAAAAAGTGAGGTATATAACCTGTTTTCCACCCAGAAATGTGGTACTGGAGGTGGTTAATAGCCTGGTGACTTTTGCACTGTTTGTGTGGGTGAAACCAGACCATATCCTCCTCCGGGTTCTTATCTTCAGCCTATTTTCTTAGCTAATCTGTTTTTATTTAGATGTCACTTGTTCTTCACAAAGAGTTTCTATATAGTCATGTCTTAAGCTTTGTTGTATATGTTGAATTAATTTTCATCGTAAAACTTTACTTCTCAAATTGTGTTGTGCTTAAATATGCCTAACTCAGACTCTTGATGTTTGAATCAACACTGGCTACTGAGTCATGCTGAGCTAAATTTCTATTGTTTCCCTCTGATCATTGCCATACTGACTGTGGTGGTTGCAGAGAACCCAGCAGTTTATTGTTCAATTAATGACAGTGACATTCTAAGAGATGCATGATTACACAGTCTCATATAATGAGGCAAACTGTAATAGGCCAACTGTAGCAGCTGCAGTGTCTTCAGCTACATAATATTGTGGGACCACTGTTACACACGATCCATTGATGATCAGACTATTTTCATTGCATTAGTTTGTTGTGTTGCTGGAAATGCTCCCACATGCTAGGCAAGTGCTGTGTGCCACTGAGGCACATCTTTAGCCACAGAGTGCCTTTAAGTAGTCAAGTCATACTGATGGTTCTAAGGATCTAAATTCTATTTCTGTAGATTTTAGGAAATAAAAACATAAGTTAGTTTGAGCTCAGTCTTCCAGAGGCTTCATGGTCATGACTATAACTGAAGTGTTGGGTAACAGACTACCTTTTGCTTGATACTGATATTGTCTACTTTGTGGTTGAGTCTAATGTCATGGAACACTTTCAAGCACAAAATACTTGTTCTTTTTCATTAAATGTAAAGACATATCAGAACCATTGAGCCATTCAAAATAAAGGATAACATTTCATTTTAAAGACTAATGATAATCAATAAATAAAAGCAGTATAGTGAATTAATGACTATATCTGTGATAAAAATACTATCTGTGCACCCCCACAGCATCCAGTCTTTGACAATTATCACACATCAAAACTGTCATAATAGCTTAAATCATTATTTATAAAATAAAAAATGAATATACCTATTCTAGTCATTCAGCTTAATAACATTAATAGACATTCAAAAGACATTCATGTGGAGTCTTACTTCATATTACTGATATTTTTATTTATGAGTATTTCTATAATGAAAATTGCATACCAAACAAGGAATTTACTCTAGACTACTCCTTCACATTTTTGTTTTAGTGACAAATCTTACATAGTTTTATTCCTGGAACCAGCATGGATTTCGATAGATCAGGCTATCACTAAGTTTGAGACTTTACTGCCTCAGATTCCCAAGTAACTTGGATTATCACCCTAAGCCACATGCCAGATGTTTTGATTGCTTTTTCATTGTAAACTTGACACAACCTGTGAAGAAGGAATATCAACTGAGACTCTGCCTATAACACATTGGCTTGGTGGTCACTAAAGGTAGACTGTCCTGAGGAATGAATGAGGTGGGATAGTCCACCCCTTTGTCTGTGGCATAGTTCTTAGTCACATAACCCTGGGCTATAAAAGAAAACTTGAAATTGAAGCATCCATCTGTGTTCTTTCCTGCTTTTTGCTTCAACCCCTGGCATCCCTCAGTCATGGAAGTGACCAAAAAGTATATGTTGAAATAAATACTTTCCTTCCTGAATTGCTTTTGGTCAAAATAATATTATCATAGAAACCAAAAAGTCAATCAGAATGCCAGATTTTCATGCCTTCTTTTAATTTTTGCCAATATATCTTGTTTTATGGTCCCAACTATAATTTATAGTGAACTCAGATACCTGTTGAAACATTCTTATTTTTACAGTTAGGTGCAGTTCAAGGGTTTGAGGATATTTAAATAAGATTTTTTGGATCAAGGGACTGTTCACCCTTTATCTGATCCAGTTGGACAGTTGGATGGTCCTAGGCTTCCCATCCTATAAAAACTTATAGACAACTTAATACATTAATCTCTTAAAGACATTTACCTAAAGCATAATTTCTGACATTTCCTGCTGTACTACACAAGTGGCTACACAAGATGTAGCCTGTGTGGAATTAAAGCCTCAAAGTGCTCCCAATACCTTGAAGGAAATTAAAAGAATTGCCATGACTCATAAAATATGTAGTCACCTTTATATGTAAGGTGCACTCAAATGGTAAGATGAAGTTGGAAGCCAGTTTATTATAATTCATTTTACATGGAGTAATCCAATCTCCACAATATCTATAGTAAATATATATATATATATGCATATATACATACACACATATATAACATCATATATGTATACATACATACATACATATATACATACATACATACATGCATGCATATATATTTTGATGTTTTTCTAAAATCTCCAGGTTTTACAAAGCACACACTTACTGAAAATACAAAAATTCATTCTAAAAAGATATCTGGATTTGTGGATGTGGTATTTTGTCAGAGTTTATCCTATTCTGTATGCATGTAACCCCCCCCTGCTTCCCATAAGCAGGAGTTTCCCCCAACCTTTCTCACTGCTTCCTCTTCTCCCTGCAGATCTCTGGCTCCCTTCACATGAGTTTGTAACTACAATCCAAAGGATCACCTGCTTTAACTAACTGTCCCATTCGATGGTAACCAACACAGTTGTTGTTACCTGTAACAATGCTTTTTGAATGATTATGGGGAATTTTTCACTCAGAACGCTGGAAGTCTCTCTGCATACTTCTCTGTACATAATCATCGAGGACACATGTAATATATTCTTATTTATAATTTTTTTTTAAAATGTCATTCCAATGTTTATTCTGAATTCGTCAAAAGTACAATAAAAAGTTTTTTGCAATGTGTTTTTTAGTCTATGTGTTGTGATTTTGTAACTCAGTGTCATGCTTCTGAAAATCTTTATTAAGAAGCTAATTAGTATTTATAAGTGGTTATATTAATTATTGTGAAGTTTGGTCAGTTTTAGTTGTGAGCCTAGCCTTTAACAGCTGAGCATTCTCTCCAGCCCAAATTTTGGTCAGTTTTGAACCTGTAGGTTTTTGCAATAATTTTCTCCCAAGGGTTCATATTTATAATATTCTTCCACATAAAATAATTTTATTTTATACTTTTATATTTTGATATAAACTAAAATTTCAAACTAAAAAATTAAAATTCATGTTTTCAGAACTATTAATTATTTAATATCTTCTTTACCTTTTCCTAGCTATTATAATTAAGGAGCAGAACATTGCATCCTAAAAAACCCCAGAAAAGTAAACAATAATTTTCAAAGCTCCAATGTTTATTTGTCTTCATCTTAGCCTATGCACAAGTTATCATTACTTTCAAAGGAAATGAAAAAAAGAATTAGTCAATGAATCTCCACAATAAAGGCTTTATAAAAACATGTATTCTTGTACAATATTAAACGGATATGCTTAAAGTCAGAATGTCCTTTGGTATCAATCATCTCAAATTTTGCTACTGTTGTTATAAAACAAAATTTAAATGCTTGTTCTGCTTTAAAAGAATAATTTTGTGCGATGATTTTTTGGAACATATGTAGGGGGAGCTTTGTTTGTTTTCTTCCTATGTAGACAGATTTGGAGATGCATGCATGACTTTATCTATGTATGTGTGTATTAGTGTGTGTGCTGTTTTATTTGTAACAGCCTACAAGAATGCATGTCTATAATTCATTTGTGCCTGATTGTACTTATGCAAAGATACAAACTCATTATGAAATATCAATGCTGTTACTGAGACAAAATTTCTAATCCTTGTTATACCATTGCCATTGCTGTACAAAAGGAATGATTCACAACTTACAATAGCTGTTACCACGTCTTGTAGAAAGAAAAACTTGAATTGAGAGTTTGTTTTCCTATCTCAATAAGAACTCTCTGAGTCTGAGGAATAGTTTAATGGCTCACATACTTGGTGTACAAGGCTGTGAACCAGCATCTGGCTCTCCAGCAAACTTATAAATGCTACGCAGGTGTTGTTGTGCTTTATAAAATTAAAAAGGCCAGAGATATGTTTTACAGAGCGAAGTATGTGAGGTGGGAAGAGGTGCATCTGCAGGCCCATACTGAGACATTTCTTCCCCCTGAGGTACCAGCCACATCATGGATACAGTATGAAATAGAGTTTATTTAAGGCATGGCAAGGGAAGTTGAGAAGAAAGTAGAAATATAAAAACAGACAGAGAGAGTGGAGTAGGGAGGAAAAGGGAAAGGGAGAAGGAGTGGGAGAGGAAGGGGGAGATAGAGGCTAGACAGGAACATGTGGAAAGAGGGGTGTGGATGCTTAGAGAGGGAGAAGGGGCAAAGAGATAAAGGAGTAAGAGAATAAGAGGATAAGAAAGTGAGGAGGGAGAAAACAGCCCTCTTAGAGTGAATCAGGCATACCTGACTGTTGCCAGGTAACTTAACTATGGGGTAGAGCATAGAAGGGATACTAACAAGTGTGGCCACAGGCTGGTAATCCTACATGTGGAATCCAGAGATTGGATATCACTAGAGGAAGATGGGCAGCTAGAGAAGCCAAGTCTGTGATCTTGAGATCAGCTAGAGAACTTGTCTCAATGTAGAAATGTAGAGTAATTGATATTCTCACGTTATGTGACACAAACATGTTGTGGGCATAGGAAGTCCTTTATTCATGAACTGAAAATATTTAAATTTGTCTCAGTAATATAAAAATATAAGTGAAACATTATGAAGTCGAAAATGAAATGTATGTTTCACAGATTTGTAAGCAGGTTAAGTAAAACATATACAAGATTATGGAAATATTTTAGTGATATAAAATTGGCAGATAGGGAATATACATTCTTCTCAGGGACAGATAAATCATTCAAACAGGATCATAACAAAGGCCACAAAGTAAACCTTAAAATAATGAGATAATTTTTCTGCATCATATACAGGAGAGATTTTAATTTAGTTTATTTACTACATAGATATATTTGAATTTTCATTATTTAAAACTAAATATTTGCATTAAAATATAGACAATGACAATTAAGGATAAGTAACTGAATAATATGAGTACTTATTTAATATTCTAATTTCTGTCATACTGACAGAGTACAATATTGATAATATTCAATACTATTTCACCCAATGAATATATTTATTTTCACTGAAGTAATTTTAAAAATTTTAGCTTTGAAAGTGAAATAAAATGTAAATACTTCAAGAATGCTAACAAAAACATGATATGAGTATTCTTTGGTTTTTGTTCTAGTCATGAAAATTTGAAAATGAATTGATTGTACTAACATCATTTAATATCACTTAATAGTGATACTATGAGTTTTATAATGTTCCCATGAGTTTTCATGGTATAAAAGATATAATATTGATATAAGAAGGAAAATGTATAAAATATTGCTTATACTTGGTGTGGGCAGCCTCCAGCAGATAGAAATATAATGAAACAGAAAAGAGACAGAGCATAATTTCACGAAAACACCCAAACCAATCAGACTATTGCCAAGGTGGCTTTCTACAAACTGAAAGTAAGACCCTATTGCTGAAGAGAACATGTGCACAACTCATTGAACATGGAGAAGCTGAGCTGCTGCCCCAAGACTTCATCCCTACTGATTAATGTTCACACTAGAAGGTTCCCTGCTTTCTACCACAGGACAAAGGTAAGCACTGACTTGACAACAAGAGTGACTTGGTTGCAAGATATGCTGGTGCCGTAGTGGCACAATGCTTGTGCAAGGAACCAACCAATATCTGACTGGAAATAAAACCCACTTCATGATATAGAGCCCATACCCAACACTGCTTGGTGGCTAATAACATGAAGCTGAATAGGCAAGGGGCCCAGGGAATAACAATCACTTGTGCTCTGCCAAAGGGAAATAGCAATAAAATGTCTCATAAATGACATTGTGCTATAGTCATAGATTACTGTTTCAATCAGCCATCTTCAGAGAATCTTCTCTCTGCAGCAGATGAGAACAAGACAGAGACAACTGGACAATATGCAGAGTATGAGAGATCTTAGAACACTCAGTCTTAAAATGGATGTTTTCATTAAATTACTCCCCTCTGGGCTCAGACAAGAGATAGAAAGAGTGTAACAGCCAGAGGGGTATGGAGGACGCCAGGAATGAAGGCCTTGGAGACACAACAGGGCTTGTATACATTTGGACTCAGAGACTGTGGTGGCATGCCAGGGTCTGCATGGGCCTGAACCAGATGGAGTCCTAGACCTAGAGGATGAAATAAAGACATATCCTCATTTCTAACCCATAGGTTATCTCCAAATTTATTTGCCACTTGCAAATAAAAATATTTTCTCCAAGGGAGTCTCACTGAGGGGAAAAACACTACTAAAGATAGGATCAATACAGAACTATCAATGGCCAACGCAAAATTAACTGATCTGCACCTTCAGAGATTCTTCGTCTCAAATGTGGTCAGGTTTTGTTCTTGCTTTTGTTTTTGTTTTTGTTTTTATTTAATTTACCGGTTCTTATACATATTATAGCTAGTAGTTTGGGATTTTTATGGGATTCCTGTGTGTGTGTGTCTATGAGTCCCTATGCATTTCTTGGACTTTTTCTTTGACTGCTTTTTTGTTGTTGTTGTTGTTGTTGTTGTTGTTCAGTTGTTTTATCGTATTATGAATTGTTTGGTTTTGATTTATATCTTATCATTATTATTATTTACTTGCCTGTTTGTTTTCTAATGGAAGACAAAAAGGACATAGATTCAGATGGAAGTCGAGAAAGGGAGAAACTAGAAGGTGATGCGGGAAGAGAAACAGTAATCAGAATATATTATACTTAAAACATCTCTTTCAATGGTAGAGGTATAAAAACTGAGAATCCCTTGTGAGGGGAAGCTTAGTGATTGTGGTTAGTCCTTTCTCACCTTTATAGAACACATACTAATTCTCGTGAGATTCTCGGAAAAGGACACTACAAAACACACTTAGAGGACCACTATCTCCTTTCAACAAGAACCCAAAGTGCCCTGCCATGTAAAGATGAGATAAGAAAAACTGATTTCAAAATCAGCAGAGTTTGAGAATTTCCTGTTCAACCTTCAGTGACACATTAGTGAGAAATCTCCTTCTCCACTCTTGACCACTCTGAGGCTCATGGGGCAACCTCCAAATTCACAGTTGGTACTGCCCTAGTTTCCTGCCATTGTCTCACCTTTTGGTGCTCAGTTTCCACAGATCGCCTGTGACCACCACAACTCACTGACAGAGGCCAAGCTTTCTGGCAACACAGGGATACTGTCACTGCTTCCTTCTCTCCACCCACCCCCTCAGTTGAAGAAGACACTGAAAATGCTACATGTGAAGCAACTGAGGCACAGTTCAGATGCAGGGGAACAAGCTGAACATGGATGCCTTTAGACAGCTCAGACAAATCCAAGTGTACAGAACACACTGGGGACCGTCTCAAAGTTCTGTCCTTGTTGTCTATGGAGACTTAGTAATCCTATGGAACACACTGGGGACCGTCTCAAAGTTCTGTCCTTGTTGTCTATGGAGAGTTAGCCATCCTCTTGCTTTTCTGTTTCTTATCAGTATAATTAAACCTACAGCTACAGACGACCTGATGATGAATCGTGCATTTTATGTGTTGCAATTTGTGCTCTGTGGCTCTTTGAGACATCTGTTTATTCCAGAGGGCACACACAGATCCAAAGCTTGACAGGCTAAGCTGGGTACTAAATGCCTTGCATGCATTCATAGTATATACTTGAACTTACATTTTAGAAGAACAAACAAGATCATTAGATTCCAACTACTAATAACTTTTCAACAGTTACAGGTCTCAAAGCCAGAATTACTGCTAGATATCACTGATTCTAAGACTCATGAATTAAATTAATAAATGAAATCTTCTATTACAATTGAATTAACAACCAATTAGAATGGCACATTTTAAGAACCATAGGTTCAATGAGCATGCATAAGCCAACGATATTCAATTATAGAGTACCTCAACTTTATATTTTCAAAGTTTAGCCATCAAATCAATAACTAATTATTTTCTCAAGTGAAAAAAGAACTAAAAATCACTCTTGATAAAAATAACATTAAATATTCCATATATTGTTTAATTTATATGTGTTTATTTTGACACAAAACATTTTCCATTGTTTACAATATCCTCATTTTTTGTAGTTTCTCTGAACACTTTCATTAATCCAATAGATGCTAATTTAATCACACCTGGTTTATTTTATTAAATTCATATGAATTGTTGACTAAAAACAAGATAATGCAAATAATTTTAATACAGCAACCTTCCTGTATTAAAAGCATTCAGTTTTTAGTCCTTATTGAATTCAAACATCATAAAATGTATGCAGAATTATTTTCTATTACAGCATGGGTCTTATTCATGAATATATTAAAATATTTCATGGTGTTATTCCTATGAAAATTGAATCAAATGTATAATTTTTGCCCTGTATTTGTGAACCGTTTTGTCTCCCTAATTTATTTTTTCATGTTCCCTACTAAAAATAAATTGTCAAGGAATACAGTTTAAACGATAGCAAATGAGTTCAAATTCCAAAGAAAAATTTGGATACTTCAACTATACGAAAGTGGCAGTTCTTTGGGCTCCTCCTTTTTTACTGCATCAGGATGTGTAGCTTCTTTGATAGGATCACCACAGCATAGAGCACAAGTAGAATTACCACAGAGCACAGAATTGATTATCACCCACTGGCCTGCAGACAAGAGTCATGAGTCACCCTCTTGGAACTGAATGTGCCTCAGAACCCAGGAAAGCCTCAAAGAAAACCCAGTCTCAGCTCCGTTTCAGTAATGGAGCAAGAGATCAACTGCTGGAGTTTAGCTTTCAACGTGCTTCCCAGAAGCATCTCAAGACCAGCAGGCATGGCTACTGCAAAAGTAAGGCATTGAATCTCAACTTAACTGCTCTATAGTGTCAGCCAGGGTGCAGAGGTGGGAATAGGCCCCTTCGGGAAGGAAAGTAGTTGTGACTTGATCCATGCAGTTATAATGTAAGTTGTGAACACAGTTTTCATTCAGATATTGTCACAAGAGTAGATAAATCATTTTGTTCACTGAAAATGCAAAGATATTTGCTACAGAATGATTGCAGCACAGAGGAGAGCCTGGGGTTGAATTTATCCTGATTCTCTGAGCTCTCTTCTGTGTAAAGCCTATGAGTATCTGTGTCCATTTTTTTCTCTTAACGCTTCCATTTATCTCTGCAGATGTTTTATCACCTCCAGAGAGGCTCATCTCTGGGATCCTGGGCATCATCTGGTTTGCCTTATTGATTGCTTTGGTGATCTCAACCAGAATTGTTTCTCCATGTAAGCATGCTTCTGAGAGATTATAAGAGAGCCCTCCACTTTATTGACCAAGTGTCTGTCATCATTCCCTGCTATTAAGGAACAGCTTTTATTTTCAAGTACATATTTTAGTTAAATATGGAATGGTTATCGTAATTTTGTCAAACTTATAAGTGACAGGGTTGTTATTATAATATGTTTGCTGTTAAGTATACCAATTATGACTTAATAATTCAACAGCACCTTTTAGAATACTTCACTGAAAAATACAAATGAAGTTTTGAAAGTTTTAAACCCCAGCATGGGTTGAACACTGAAGATGTTGAAATGTAGGCTTTCATTGAACTAACTTTTCCAAGTTTTGAACACATTATTTGTATTTTAGTAATTGCAAATGTACTCACTATTTTGATTCAAATAGTACATAAACTTCAAACTATGAAACTAAAATTTGTTATGATAATTTAAATTTCAAATTTCTTAAGAATGGCTTTAACTCTCCAGATACTGAACAGAAGAAGCAGATGCCCCCCTTCCAGGTTAGAAACCAGAAAGGTACACATACCTTGCTTGTCAAAGTTCTGTTGTTTATGCACATTCTATTTTGTGTCTAAGTTAAGCTATGCAAAAGTTAAATTTCTAAGAAAAGAATAACCTAGAAACATTCACACTACATTCTCATAAATATTAAAGTAAAATAATTGTTTCTGTCAAACAATAAGAAGAAATAATCATATAAAATAACTATACAATAATTTTGATAATTGACTTAAATTTCCTACTGGCAAACTATGATGAGCCAGAAACGAATTCAGTCTTCTAGAATAGAAGTTATATTCAGTGCATATGAAGAAATTTGTACAGAGAGTATTTGTCATGTGTTTATGTGCTTTCTGTGGCTATATAAACTATAGACCAAAAGTTGACTCTGTGTTTGAGTGTATTTGAGTGTGCATTTTGTTTTCTATGTACAAGCATATGGGGTACATAGGAATAATTTATACATGGATGTTCAAAATTACATTAACTTATTTTCATTATTAAGTTTATGTTGCTTCTAGATATAAACCACAACCTCTCTTCAGCACAACCTTGTGCTCATTGTCCTAAGGAGTGGATATCATATTCTCATAATTGCTATTACATCAGTGTGGAGAAAAAATCTTGGAGTGACGGTTTGGTGTCCTGTGTTTCCAAAAACTGCAGTCTGCTTTATATAGATAGTGAAGAGGAGATGGTAAGAGCTCACATGTGTCAATCATTACTTTTTTGTCAATATGATGTTCATAGAGCCATTCATGTTATTTTGTTTTTAGAAAACAGAGTTTCTCTGTGTAGCCTTATCTGTCCGGGAACTCCTTCTGTAGACCATGTTGGCCTCAAAGTCATAGAGATCTGCCTGCTTCTCCCCCCTGAGTGGTCGGAATAAAGGTGTGTGCCACCACTGACATGCTCGCTCCTATCCATATGCATGTATCATTTATTTACAACACTGTAAAAATATTTGGTTGTTTTATTGTACAATGTTTTATTTGTATTTGTGTACTGGTAACAAATCTCTATTTCTAGTTTTTGATTTTACGAAACCCATCCTTGTACAAGAGCTTTTAGTCTGAAATAAACTTTGCCATTTAGTTTTACCGTAAATGAAAAAAAATCTATATAAGTACTGAGGGTTCAGAGTGATAGGTGGAGGTTATTATAGTCAGATCACTAGGCAGACGTATCCATTTCCTCCATGGCCCTCCCCTCTGCATTCTCTCATCAGGCCTTTCTGTCCAAAACAATTTTCCTAACTTTTGCTTTCATAAATTATCTTTGCTGTTGAGCTGTATGTGAGTAGAATCAGCCTACGAGCATTTTTATCTTAGTACATTTGGCCCTCTGACGGTGTTTGTGGAAGCACATCCACATTATTGCCCTGATATCTGCAGCTTGCTATCAACTCTGTATTATGTGAGTATTCCATTCTGAAAACCATTTTCCTGTGTAGCAGCGGTGAAAGTCATACTTTTGGGCACAGAGTTTTTCTACACATAAGATTTATATTACCACAGCCCTACCATGGTGTCCTTTAGTGAGAAAAAAAAATCCTCTCCCTCTGGTTAACCATGCTTACCAGTTTTGTAAGCTGTCACGCTGGCCCAGGATGGATGACAGATCCTACAGTCTAGCACCTTTAGTCTTATCTGTGGTTTCTGGTGAGACTCCCTTCCACACAGGAGGGATAAACTTATAGGATTCAGCTGCTGGAGAGTGGGCACTTAAGGACAGCATTTAAGGCCATTTAAGGTCATTTCCTTCTGTCATGTGAGGAACAAAAGATGCCTGCATATCTATCTTCTCTCACCTTTAGGTGCAAAACCATTTCAACATCTATTTCTGGACTTGCCAATTAGTTGCTTGTGCTTTTGATGATTATTTTCTAAGTTTATCCTTGTTTTATCACAGTAGCCAAGAGAAACATTAATTCAATTGCATATTAATGCATCAGGACACTCGAAGAAAACAGCAGGGGAAGTACACAGAAAATAGATTTTAATGTATTACATCACTCATTTCTTCAATAACATCCCAGAACTCTAAGAAACTATAGAAAAACAGATTGATTTGGGCACAGCATCCAGAGAATTTCATCCATAGTATCTGAAACTTTATTTAAATACTTGCTATGTATATATTGTTAGCATGAATAACTATTAAATTAAAAAGATCACCACATTTTCCTCTAATAGAAGAATAAACTTCTAAATATAAGCATTTGCAAGTTAATTTTAAGCCAAAATTCTATACATACGTGAATGTTTTGGAAACATAAGAAGTGTTCTCACTTCAATAATTTGATTTGTATTAGATAATAACCATAGTATGACAGAATACACTAACATATTTTAAAAATAGTAAAAGCCTTCATAATGATGAAAATTCCTTGTTTCTCTGGTAGGACTTCCTGGAATCCCTTTCACTGGTCTCATGGGCTAGAGTCTGTCAGAAAAGCAGAGGTCAGCCCTGGGTTCAGATAAAAGACTCAACTTTCAATTCACAGTAAGTTAACATGAATGATACAATAGACAAGAAAAAACATACAAAGAAAACCTCAGAAGAATAGTATCAATAAATGAAGCTGAATTATAGACTGGCAGAATGATGTGGACCTTCTCAGCCTGCTCATAGTCTACTTGGCTTTTATAACAAATAAGTTCTTACCACACTATTAGTGAATATGCCATTGCCCACTTTCACAACTTTTATGAGACCCTTCTTTTGCAATGACTTATAAGATTCACTCATTTGGCATTTGGTAGATTAGTGCAGATACAGAGAGAGAGAGACAGAGAGAGAGACAGAGAGACAGAGAGACAGATAAATAATTTTGTGTTTTCAATGATGTAGGATATCAGAGACTTCCCATGATGAACATGACTGTATCATCTGTATCATGCTGCTGTCAGGTTCTGGTCTCATAGCAGATAACTGTACAGCTTTACACACTTATATTTGCAAGTGTAAGCTCACCAACTGAAGCACCTGCATATGAAATCTACCAGGTAATATTACATTTCATAACATGAAAATAGAATTGGTGATTGTGTATATTTTAAAGTGAATTACATTATTTGCTCTAATAACAAATTAGTCATTTGATAGATTAGTGTATGTGTGTGTGTGTGTGCATGTGTGTGTGTGTGTGAATTCTGTGTTTACACTATTGTAGGATAGCAGAGACCTCCCATGATGAACATGACTGTGCCATGCTGTCAGTCAGTTTCTTTTCTCACAGCAGATAACTGTACAGCTTTACACACATATATTTGCAAGTGTAAGCACACCATCTGAAACACCTGCTTGTGAAGTCTGACAGGTAATGTTACATTTCATAACCTGAAAATAGAGTTGTGATTGTGTATATCTTAAACTGGATTATATTATTTGTTCTAATGACACATTTCTTTCAAAAACAATCATTGGAGTGTAGTAAGCACACAGAAGTAACAAATATTACTTTTGTATCTGAGCCTTTTTGCTTAAGATATTCTTTAAAATATTAATATTTTTAACAGATTACACATATCTCAAGAGGCTTTGTGGAGAATCACTTACATTTCAAATTTACATTTCAATGTACTATTGTAGGACTTTGTAGAATGGCAGGTTATACATTGCAAATTCAACTTCTTTAGTATATTTAGTTCATTCCCTTGTTATCTACATTTTCATGTGTGTATGTGTGTGTGTATGTACACACAAGTGTACATGCACACATGTGCATGCACATGTGTATATTTGTATATACATACAAATGTGTTCTAAGACCCTTTTGTCTCATAGCTCTATTTAAATGTTTTCTTAATATAGTTACAATATATAAGGTATGTAAAACTTTAAAGAAATGTTTTTATCAATATAGACATAAGATATTTACAGCTCCTTAATATATTTTCAAGGACCAATAATCATCTTCATCTGTCTTTTGTTTCTTCTTTTTGGTTTTTAAACTTTCACATGTCTTTTACTTATGTCCGTTAGGTTTTTTGTGTGTTTGTGTGTCTGCACACACACACATGCACACATATGAGTGCACGTCCATGCCATGGAGCATGCACAGAGGTCAGAGGGCACCTTACAGAAGTTAAAAGGCACTTGGTTACTCTATATCATTCATGCTACTATTGCACAACAGGGCACACTCTGCCTGTCATGATCATATCATTAACACATAGGTTCTGTAGTTTAACAGGGTCACTGGTGACAGTTTTACCCAACGGCCTGCATAGTGCCTTCCAGAACTACATACTACCCAGAAAAAAATGAAACCTCTAGGAAATCCAGCTTGATTTCCATGTGCCCTGCCACTAGAGCATCGGGAGGGGAGGACTTCGGAAATATGAAGTTATCATCAAGTTCGTATGTAGCCAATATCCATTGCAATAATCTCTATAATGTGTGAGTCTTCAGGAACCTCCTTAGACAATAATGTGAAGCAAAGTAATTCTACTTCACTGGAATTACTGAGCTCCCCTGTGTACTATCTCTTCTGTGTTTAAATATATTAACTGCTAGTTTTATTTTCATAGACACAAGCTGTAGGAGTTTTTTCAACCATCTTGCTAAGCATCATCCAAATATTACCCAACCATAAAACTTCAAAGAATTTCTACTGCTTGGGCCCTGTATCCTGTGCAGAATGATATTTTGTCTTTTACCCTCTGTGTATATGGACAATTTCATTGAAATATTTCTCTAAATCTTTAAAATATTTAAAATCTCCAAGGCACTACCAAATTGGCTTGGAATTCAGGATGGAAGGACATACAAAGACAAAACAAAACTTTATAAAATTACAACACAACATGAAAATACCCTAAACTTATAGCAATTTTACATCCAAAGAGTAATGCTAAGTATAGCCACATCGATGGAGATGTCATGCTGTTTAGTTTTCTGTAATTCACATTCATTCTCCTTGAGTCATCTAGCTTCATTTTTCACCCTCAGGAGAAATTTACCAAAAGTTCTGTGATTGCACTTCTTGATATCTGCACCCCCAACCTATTTTCTTGCTTGGGAAAAAGGAACACAGTATCTGGAGTTGGGGAAACAACCAGCTTTCTATCTGTATTATTCTATCAACATATCTATATACTGCTGCCTGTTGCCTGTAAAGCTCACTGAGGCACATCAGAATCCAAGGCATTTCTGGACCCAGCCTCCATGCTAAAACAGTGATCTGAACCTCAGTAGAAAACCAATAATTTCACAACTGTACCCTGGGACCTCTAGTTACCCTGCATGATCCTCATCTGTAGGCAACTTTGGCCATCCCATTATAGAAATGGCTAAGAATGTTTCACAGGAAAATCTTCTTTCAGAGCAATAGTTGCAGTGAGAACCATAGTCACTCAATATGTCCACTAAGGAACAGTTGTTTATTCTTTGAATCCCATCAGGTCCATAAGCATAACATTTGACATTCTGTCAAGATTATCCTTAGAAACTCAAGCTCAACCAAAACCTTGTTGAATCAGTTTTTACATGATCTGAAAATAACCTCTCTCCTCATACTCATTATGTCACCCCATCTTCACATCAAATTTCCCTGATGAATCAGAGGGTGTCTCCTGCATGTCTTTGTAATAACCACTATAGCTAGGAATCATGTTCCATTCAACAAAGGCAAGTATGATCCCTTTGGAATTGTCTTCACAAACATACCACTACCAGAGCATTCAAACTCACCTGTGCTTTATTACCCATAAAAAGGACATTCGCCCACACATTTGGGTTCAGTTGGGTCTCTGTTTGGGTATCAATGTGTTGAATTACTTTTCCTCAGGAAACACACAGAAATTCCTATTCGTTCCAGAATACATATTAAGAGACAAAGAAGTATCTCAAAGGGGACAGATGACTATGTTGGATCCCCTGGAGCTAGACTTACAGGCTATTTTTAGCTGCCTAACATGTGTGCTGCAAACTGAACCCAGGTCCTTTGCAAGAGCAATGAAATATACTTAAACACGGAGCTATCTTCAGCCTCAGATGTTTTCATGAATAATCAACGTTGTTATGTCTGTTTTATACTTGTGTGCTCTCTGCCAGTGTATTTACAATACTATGACAGTTGATTTAATTGTACTCTATATGTCTTCCCTTTCTATCATAACTGTAATGCTTAGAAAAGTAGTTTAATTGAAAAAAAACAATATATTAACTAATGAAGAGATAAGAATTAAAAAGATAAAAAAGATTTTCCTAAGTCAAGACTCTTGTTGTTGGGAAAAATAGTGATTAGGGGACTGTAGTTTATTTAAAACAGGGAAAAGATCACTGACAAAATAATGTAATGCTTTTATGGTTATATTTCAAATATGTCTTGTAATGTCTTTTTTTAATTTTCATATCCAAATAGGATCAATGTACTCAAAATTTTGACACCCAAATAGGAACTATGTATTCAAAGTAAATTTTGTAAAATATATAAATTATTTCTAAACCTAATTGTTAAGTTGTATAATAAAAATCACCAGCTTGTACTGATGTTTAAATATAGAGATTTATTTCTCACTCAGAGTTTGTGATCTCCTTGATTTCAGATGACCTAAACTGAACTTGCCTGCCCTTGGCTTCAGTCTACAATTTCAGCTGAACTCTGTTTTAAGTATCTTATTCTCAGAACCTGGCACATGATCTTTACATAGACTACTATTTCTCAAAGATAAAAACACGTAATAAAATGGAAATTTTATTATGTCATATATTATGTATTTCAAAAGTCATTCATGTTTACCAGGGTTGTTGTATACCTGGGGAATATACAGGTTAATTGATGTGACAAGACGAAGCCAATGTGTGGGTAGTGTCCATTTCCTGCCCAGGATCTTGGAATTAGTAAGTAGACTGACGGAAGTGAATAGTCTCCTGCTTTTGTCACTCTCTGCTCTTTGATTGTGGCTGTAATATGACTAAGATGCCTCACAGTCCTGCTCCTGCTGCCTTTACTTCCACACAGAATGAACTGTACCTGAACTATGTGTTAAACCTATGCTCTACTAAGTTGATTTTGTCAAGGTGGATTGTCACAAGATCAGGAAAAGAAAATAAGACAGAAAGAACGAACTGAAGATAAAATATTTTGTCAGTAGATTCAGAACAATTGATACAAAGACAAAACTATATAAAATTCCAACTCAATATGAAAAGATCCTACCACTCCGCTATTTTACATCTAAAGAATATGTTTGGTTTAGCAACACAGATGGAGGTGCTGTGATTTTCAGTTCTCTGTAATCCACAGTCATTCTCCTTGACTCATCTAACTTCATTTTGTTAACCCTAGTTGTGTTGTATTGTTTATGTAATCAGTCAAGCATCTGTTCTGACCTACAAAATGACAGAAAAGACATCTTATTCATAGAGTTACTTGAGATTATTGAAGCATACTTGCAAAAGCTCTTAAAAGACATGTATTGGCACGTAAAATATTCACTAAGTCTTCAGTACTTAAATCATCAAATACTCAACAAATTTAATTTTTAAGAAGATTCAAGTTCTAAAAAACGGTATTCTTTTAACCTATCAGATATTTATTACTTCTTAAAATTCAGACATCAAAAGTCAATCTACTTTAACTAATTCATCCAATATCAAATACATGAGAACTCTAAAGAAGTATTTTTTTTTAGTATCTTTCATATATAGTTAGTAAATGATGTAGCTACTAAATTCTATTTGTAAAAACTGACATTTTGTTCTTAGTGCTCAAAACCCTCAATCTCCTCCCCTCATGTATTCATCTCACTCATACATAAAAATGATCTTATATGGAATTAAAGTCAATTGGATTGTGAAGGCCACGTTTTAGCAATATAAATTTTAGCTCCTTCTAATATGATGCCAGATAAAAAATGTCCACTCTTATGAAAGACAAAGAGACTAAAAACCTTTTCCTTCCAAATTTTCTTTCTGTCTCTTTCTATCTCCGTCTCTCTTTGTCTCTATGTCTCTGCCTCTGTCTGTTTCTCTGTGTCTCTATCTTTGTCTCTCAGTGTCTCTGTCTCTCTGTTTCTCCCTGTCTCACTGTTCCTCTCTCTGTCTCTCTCTGTCTCTCTCTCTGTCTCTCTCTGTCTCTGTCTCTCTCTCTCTCATACATGCACACACACACACACACACACGCACACACACGCACACACACAATACCTCAGACTGGTCAGTCTCTAAGGCTGATACTCATTTATGTTCTGTATTATGGGAGCCCAGAGATGGCATTGGACAGTGTCAAGCTGCGGAACTTGAGACAAAAAGGAGAACAAAACATGTGCTCCCCAAAGAAACAGTTAGGAACTACTTCCATGAGAAAGGCATTAGTGTTGCTTACTTAAAATGTCTTTTCAGTAAGAAATCACACTGCAAACATAGAGATCAGTAATGGAAAAGATCTTTAATAACAGAGCATGACTTTTTTTTTTAGCTAATACATAGAAGGGAACCAGCTTTGAACAAAAAATTTACCTTTATACAAGTTAGACTTATATATTTCTCATATGCTGATATTCTTAAATCTCTTTAGGTCCTAGACTCAGGTTATACTTTGAACAATAATAAATAAGACAGAATGATCTTTCTGTCTTATTTTCTTTTCCTGATCCTGTGACAATCCACCATGACAAAATCAACTTTGTAGAGCATAGGTTTAACACATAGTAAAGGTACAGTTCATTCTGTGTGGAAGTAAAGGCAGCAGGACTGTGAGGCATCTCAGTCATATTACAGTATTTGTCCCCTTTGATCAGAGACAGAAGACTGCTAGTCCGGCCACATAAGCAGGTTACACAAGAAAAATTAGACAAGATTATTTTTAAGTACCGCAGTATACTGATTCTGTTTCTGTTTCTCCTTCTCCTTCTGCTTTTGCTTCTGATTCGGTTACTGCTTCTGCTTCTGCTTCTGTTGCTGCTTCTGCTTCTGTTTCTTCTGCTTCTGTTTCTTCTTCTTCTTCTTCTTCTTCTTCTTCTTCTTCTTCTTCTTCTTCTTCTTCTTCTTCTTCTTCTTCTTCTTCTTCCTCCCCTCCTCCTCCTCCTCTTCTTCCTTCTCCCCTCTCTTTTTTGAATTATTAGCTAGAGATCAATCTTTTTCTCTAAATATCTATGTCATGTAGGAAAATATGTACCACTTTAATCGCTTTTGGTGACAAAATTCTATTATGACGCTGGCAAAGTCTACACAGATATGGTCTAAATATTCCATTCTTAAAGCACATATATTTTCTTTTTTATTATTCTACTTTTTGTGAATGAGTGAATATAGTTTATTTACCAATTATAAAGAAACACATTCCATTTTCCTATTTCTATAAAACTAATCGATAGTTTAATAATTAAAAATTTTGACCAAAAGTAGATTTTTTTCATACATTCTTACCATGGTCCACCCTATCTCAACTCTTTCAAGATCCTCCCCACCTTCTCACCTTACAAAATAATCACATGAAATGTTATAGATAGATATAAAAACACACACATTGGCCCAACAGAAATCACTAAAACCACAAGATCACAAACCATAATATATAAGCAAAAGATCTGTCTGGTAGCACTGTTCTTTTGAATGGTTGTTATCCAGATTCATGTTATCCACATAACAGAATTATGCTTCTCCCAAGAAAAGCACCAGATACTTAGGGGCAGACTAGGTCTTAAAGATGGCTGTGAGCCTGTGCTGTCCCCTTGAAATGCCTGTAGAGGTAGGTGCCTTGATGTGAATGTTGTTCTAATGGCCAATTCTAAGTCACAGTTGTCTCCTTTTGTATTATGAATAAAACCTAACTGGAACCTAATTTTCAGAACAAACATTAGCAGAAGTGGTTTTCTCAGCAACTCCAAACTTCAATTACCATCAAAATTTTCTCTCTTACTATTTTTAACAAGTTTAGTCATATTGGAGGCAGTGACCACTCCTTTAGCTAAATCCTGCTTTGCGTAACTTAATACTTCCTAAGCATGTATGTTAGCACATCCTATGAAGTGTCAGATTTGACTTCAAGCTTCTCCTGTATCAGTAGTCCCTGCAGTGATGCAAAGATCCTCTGAAAGTCTCCTCTCTTCTTCTTACTGCTGCATTAGAAATAACATTTCAATATGAGTTTTGAAGAAGAAACACATAAAACCATAGCATCACATTTCTGCCCTGCCCTTCCCTTCCCTGTCCTGCCCATGGTTTCCTGCATAAGGTAAGACATTGCTATTCCACCTCAGTTGATGAAAGTAGGGATTTTTTTTCCCAATATTAACTCAAAATTCTAAAGTCTGAAATTTTATCTGTGAAATCAAGTAAGTTGTCCACTTCCAATATGCAATGGTGACAAGGAGTCAGGTTAGATGTTCCTGTCCTCAAAAAGAGAAATGTGTCAAAAGAGTGTATGCCATTGCCAGACAAGGATCCAAAGTGTGTCAGGTATTATTGCCCCTAGTGTTTTGTTGAGTCCATTTTCTTGGGTGCAGTTAAAAACTGGTATCAGTAGTTTCCCCAGGTAGGCAGTTCAGGCTACCAGTGGCTCTGCTCTGCTAGGTCCCTGAATGCAACCTTGTTCACACTGTTTATGACAGAAATGTAAATATTAAATGTCACCCTATATCCAAACATCTGATGAAGGATTTGAATGTTTAGGAGAGGAAAAGCATTCCCTTAACTGCTCTAGAATTTTGCACACTTGAGAATTGCAATAGTGTGGTGCTCATAACTGATCCACATCTGAGACATCTTGAACCATAGGACCTCACAGTTAAAAGAAGTTGGACTTCTAATGTGTTGGAATTGTTAAAGACTATGGGAACTTTAAAGTTAGGCAGAGTACATTTTATGCTATAACATAGTCAAGAAACTACATAGACAATGAGTGAAAAATTGTGGCTTAAAGTGTTTGGGTCTCAAGGTGCAAAAGGGTGGAGTTGTGATCGTGAGTGTTAATTGTTAACTTTACAGAATCTAGAATAATCTGGTAGACCAACCTTTGGACATGCTTCTTATTTTAATGGCATTAATTGAGATTGCATGACCCATCTACTGTCGGTGGCACCATTTGCTGACTGGAATTCTGGACTGTATATATGGAGAAAGGGAACAGAATGGCAGTATGCATTCATTAATGTCTGATTCCTAACGGTGGGTACAGTGTGACCAGTTACTTCCAGCTCCTGCTGTCTTGAGTTTTTTCTGAATTGCAAGCTACAATAAGCTCTTATCCCCTTAACTTTCTTTTGTCAGGTTATTTTAGCACAATAACAAGAAAAGAAATTAATATATCAAGATAGTGTCTTCTGGATTCTAGGAGCCAGAGGACCAGGGCGTCTGCTGTGAAATAGTGTCATTTATATATAACAGAGAGTTACATTTATGAACTCTCAACAATATGGTCTCTAAAGTAGATGTGGGACATTTCCAGAAACTCCAACCTTAGGTGAAGATGTACAGACAACTAATGGCTAGTAAACAAATGAGAATCATCTTCTTTGCTGGTGAGTTCTCTAATAGGTTATCTAATGTGGTCAGTACTAAACATATACACCATGAGCAACACTAAATGGATTCATTAGGATATATCTATATATATCATATATATATATATATATATATATATATATGATATATATGTCAGTAACAATTAAAGGTAGTGAATTGGGAGAGAGTTGAGGAGCAGGGAGAAGAGGGAATAGAGAGAATGCAAAATACTCAAAAAACTTAAAGTAAATGTTAAAAATTAAGAAAAAAAGTTCTACCAGAACCCTGATACCAAAACTAGATACAGACACAACAAAAAATAAAAGTATACACAATAACCATAGCTGAAAAATCTCAACAATATTTTGCAACCTGAATTCAATCATAACATTTTTAGGGAGGGGAGGAGAGAGAGGCAGAGACAGAGACACAATGAGACTCAGAGACACAGAAAGAGTTAGACAACGTAGAAGAAATATACTCAGCATAATAAAGGCCTATAGCCAACATTATACCAGACAGTGAAATCTGAAAGCATATCATTTAAAGTTAGGAGACAAGATTGTCTCCTAACTTCAACTGTTATTCAACATGGAGCTTAGAGTCTTAGCCAGAGAGAGAAAATGAATACATATTTCTTCAAATCTTCTTTCTCTTTTAAAGGTTATGCACCATTTTACTTCTTCTGCAATATGTCACACATATTCAACAACTCAGGGTGACTCTGATTTTCCTCTTCTTTCATATGTATATCATTTTGCAAAGATACATTCAAGTGTCTGCCCTTTTTTTTTGTCTTTCATTAATTCAAACACAATTCTGGAAAGGCTGAGAAATTTCACTTAGCCATAACCACACATCTGTTAGTTTCATTTCTGAGCAAGTGTCCAGTGACTACCTTTGATAACAGCCAGTTTTAGATTCACAGTTTGAGGTAAGCATCCTGCCTGCCTCTATCTTTCTCACCTCAAAGGGCACATTAGCTTCAGTGGTGTGTACAGGAAGAACTGGTGTGCCAGGAGGTTGGTGGCCAAGAAAACCATTAATTACATCTTGGTGGTTAATCTCAACTAATAGGAGAGATTTGTAGTCTTTTGTGTTGATGGTTTTTCTCAAGTGACTTGATCCCAGGCATTTCACAAGGATAGCACCTTGTCCAAACAATACCCATACATGAAATTAGACAGCCAAGAATCCACAAATTCTTTTATGGTTTATTCAAAACATATGAAAGGATGTCTTCTGATGACTGTACTGCATCCTCTAGCAATTCCACAAATCAAGAATAATGATGCCCAAATGATGGCTCCCACATGATGGTTGGAGAGTGACCTGTGCTCCGTACTGAAAATGGGAGAATTTTCTTAAACATGGTGTTTCTCTATTTAACTAATATTTTAACCCACCGCACAGGACTCATCTTCTTTTTCTCCTCTTTAAGATTCCTTGCCAGGGCTGAAGAGATGGCTCAATACATAGAGTGCTTGCTGTGTAATCAGAGGATTGGAGTTCACATCCAGCATCTACATTTACAAGTTGGGTGTCCTGACAAAGGCAGTCCCAACTCAGAGGGATTCAATGCCCTCTTTTGCCCTCTACACATAAATAAAATCTATAAAAAATATTGAAAAAATTACTTTCCACATTTTCTTGTTTGGGATGGTTCAGTGTCCAGCTTATCCTCAGCTTCACCAAGGTGTTTATTGTGAAACTTTTCTCTTTACCAGTGTATTTAACTGACTGACTAAGGCTACACATTACTGTTTGAAGTAAAGTCATGGCCTTAAGAAAGTAGTGCTATGGAACTGCCCTCAGGGGTGCAGATAAAAGCCAGCTGTCACTCCTTAGAGTCAAACTCTGGGCAACTTGGAGCCACTATAATAACAAAAGCAGCCTGGCCATCAGCATCACCAGAGCAAGGCATGGGGAGTCTACTTTGACCTGAGCATAGACACACAGTAGTACTTTAGTAAGGAGCATCAACTGATGTGTGGCCTAATAAATACCTGCATCCAGATTTGTCTGTCACATGGAGTGAGTTCTGCTGAACAGCATGCTTGATGAAGCAGCAAGGTTCAGAGCTGCTGCAGGTCTGTGTAGAATTCCAATATGCGGCCCTGGAGTAGGAACTCTTACATGACATTTCTTATCTATTCAAACTCATAAAACTCAGGCTGTTACTGTCCACAGCTCAGGAACAGTCCCCGATAAAGATAAACTCTGATCTTGTCTGAAGTCCTGGGGAAAAAACAAGGTTAGTATGACCTATGGATAGTCTGAAGGATCAGAATTCTTACTGAAAGGTATGTTAAATGGGTGGACATGGCTTGAAGTTTTGCCTCCTGTGAAGGTTTCTGCCAGCTTCACGCACTGAGGCTGAGGGCTTAGCAGCCAATAATGCTGAGCTTCAGATTCATAATTGTGGATGTGATCCAACTGCCTTGCTGGAGCTACTTCCTCAATTTTTTTACATTGTGTGCAAAATGACCTCCTATTTTTTATCTATTCTTGTCTGTATGCTTCCGCTTTTAACTTGCCCATCTCTACTCTCTTATTTGTTTCTCTTAGTTAAAATAGCTTTTCTGTTAAAAAGAAAAGGTTCGTTTATGAGAGGTGTGACCTCCACTTACCTGTGGGTGTAAGAAAGTGTATTTACGATGAAGTTAGGAATTGGGCTGGTATAGATAGCAATAATACCATGGACTCCTCTAAGAACCATGAACTCACTAGCCTTGGGAAACCAGCTGCCTACTTTTCCAGTACTAGACCTGACTTCCATCCTCTTGAGTAGGCCTTACATCTAGTTATGCAGCTGTTAGTTACTGCTGAGATATGAATGCCATTGTGGCACCCTTAGGGATATCGTGCCATCCTGATCATTGTTGTGGTTCATATTTCAGGGAACACTGAGGAAGACAGGTCAGGAGACCGGAGAGCCAGAGGACCCTCAGAGCTGCTGTGAGATTATAGAAATGATAGAAAGCTTCAGTCATGCTAGCTCACAAATATGGCTGACGACACAGGATATGTACAAGTATAACATCTATAGACATTGCTGACACGGAAGAGGGAAATTTCATGGTACTCTACCATAGACAAAGAACTACAGACAACTAAGAAGTGCTGAGATTTGGGGAAGAGAGTCTTCTTTGGAATGAGCCTCTGAATTCATTAACAAATACCAAGTGGTTGATCCTGAAATCAAATAATCAAATACATACATGTAGCATTAAAAACACTAATCAAGTTGTACTTATACATTCATATATACATATATATGTGCATATTAAATAGCTAGATAGATACATAGATAAACAGATAGATAGATAACATTTAAAGAATAACAAAACAGAAGCATTTGATAAAGAAAAAACATAAATTTGAGAGAGAATAAAGGGGGATATGGGGTCATGGGAGAGGTTGAAGTAAAGAATGGGGAAGAGGAAATGATGTAATTATATTTTAACTTAAATTTTAAAATAAAATGGCTTTTTAAAATCAGGTTTTGAAATTCTGTGTATATGAGTACTTTGCCTGCAACTATGTGTGTAAGTGCCCCATGTAGATATCTGATATGTGAGGAGGCCAGAACAGGGTGACACTCCACCCCTCTTCCCACTGAACTGCAATTATATGCTCCAGCATGTGAGTGCTTGGAATTAAGCCAAAGTCCTCTGCAAGCGCTGTAAGTACTCTCAATTGCTGAGTCATCTCTCCAGCATAACAAAATAGAAAACAATAAAAATGGTGCCACCAATTTTTGTTTCTTCAATCGTGGCTTCTTGGATCTTGACTGTGTACTTAACACATATTTAAGATTCTTCTACAACAAAATCTGGAGTATTTATTAAAATTGAAACAAAAATACAAAGCACACTACAAATACTTGACAGCTTTATGAATATTCAGAAGCTTTGTATTTCCTCACGAATGTTTCACAATGCTTTCATTATTATCTTAACTATACATTTAACAAGATAGTTGTTGCTATTAATCTTTCATCTTTAACAATATAATAATACTTGCAAAGTAATATTACACTGTTATGCTAACACTAGTCCTATTAAATGACTATTAAATTATTTTTATTTTCTATGCACATAAACAAATCATCAACCCTTATAGGATTATTACTATGCATTTTTATTTCCATATGTACACATATAGTATATATATGTGTAAGTTTCTGTGTATGTCAAGAAAGATAATTCCCATGGTTCCCACTTAAACATTGCAGCAGATTTGATTCCAATAAAATGAGCAAAAGCTTCTTCACAGGCTGTATAAAACATTTAATTTTTTCTTCTATTAATTTCAAACAGAGATTGAAAACATATTTTATATTTTTTTCTCTTTGATGCCCTAAAAGGCTCTTAGTACTTGACACTTATTCACAAACTGTGATCAAACCTCATTCACCAAATAAGCTAGATTGTGTGTGACAGGAAATATAGCAGTGTTGTAGCTCTGTGGTGTTTCTTTACAGGAAGGTAAAGCTAACCCTATCACATTAGTCTCAGAGATGAAATTACTCAAGCATCTCTACTTTCAGTTCCAATTCTTTTCTGGTGACAAGTCCACATTTTCTAGTTGAGTAGAAGGCTTTGATTCACAAGAAACAGGACCCTTCTCTGCTCAGGTCTGTGAGTGTACATGCTTATACATATATTTCTAAAAACGGTTTTCCAGAAAATAGGAGTGATATGTCAAGTTAGAAAAGTTCTATTTACATGTAAGGTAATTCTAGCTTACATGTTTAAGTAGAAATACTGAAAGTAAATAGTGCTTTGCTTGTCTGAGGTTTTAATATACTCTGTATCACGATATCCGATGTCCAGAATCAGGGCAGTACTACTGAAGAGTAAGAAATTGTGTTTCTGAGATAAATAAGCCCTACCTCTTAAGCAAAACTTATGTTGGGGGATTAGAATGCTGAAGTTTGAATGAGAATTAACACACAAATGAAATAATCTTATGGAAGGTCGATTTGCTTCAGAGATAACACAACTTCACATTCATGAAGAGACAAGTTGTATGCATTTCATTCAATTATCATAATCACATATGAATAGTGCCCATTTAAGAGACCTGAGCACTATATATTAAACATCTTCTCTAGGGGAACACTGCTAGACAATGGAAATTTTACAATATATACAATCTATAAAATTATTTGAATTCTTATGTTATATCATTCAATGTAACAATGAAACATGATGAAAATGGTAACATTTTATTGATGGCAATGGACAGAAGTTTTACTAAAAGATGATGAGAAAATATACAATAGAAACTTATGTGCCTGACATGTATTTACCTTACAAAAAACACTCATCACCAAATAAAAACTACAAAAAGAAAATCTTATGTGCTAAATTTTAATGTCAGGAAACCAAAATGTTTTATTAAATATTTCAATGAAAATAAATTATAAATACTTAATTGATTTTTTTGGTATTTTGAAACAGTGGTTCTTTATTTTACAATAAAAATGTTAATTTATTTTCCTTTGTCTTTGATGAGCTGTTATTTCCATTATTTCATGTTTAAGGAAAGTTTTTCTATATTACACTTGTCTAATCAAATATTTCATCTTACCACAGAAATAGCATAAAAAATCCGTTAGAATTTACCTTGTCTATTTTAAGAGTCCTTTTGCATTATAGAAATTAGGCCACAGCCAGAAGTGGTGTCACATATCTTTAATCTCAGCACTCAGGAAGCAGAGGCAGGCTATCTCTGTAAATCTAAGGCCAGCCTGATCTATAAGGTAAGTTCTAAGATAGCCAGAGCTGCAGAGAGACACATTGTCTTTTTAAAAATGTTAATTAATAAATAACAAAAACTAGAACCTGGATCAATCTCTGAAGTAAATCTCTCAAATTATCACATGATGGCATTGATTCGTGATCGAAAGTCTCATCACCCAGGTATGTTGTATCCATGTGAATGTGTATGTCTACTGCTCTATAATGTTAACCTACCCAGACTCTATAAAAGGCAATGTAAGGCACGGAAAACCACTTACTGTTATTCTTATTATGTTCATTTCCTGTTATATTGCATTTAAAAATTTAGTTTTTTGAGATTGTGAAAAGATTGTTTTTCTTTCCTTCATCATCTACCTACTCCACTGTGAAATCATTTATAACATAGGATGGATTGAAATAATGAAAGGGCATGAGGATTTGGAATCAGAAGAGTTGGGTTTTAATCAAACTTTCCAAGCTTTCCATCTTTAAATTACAGCAGTCCACGATCTCTGTGCATTTTCATTTTTTTTATACTAACAGAAAAATAAATCATGATGGATTTACCTTAGTAGGATTCTAAACTAGGGGCTGGAGAGATGGCTCAGTGGTTAAGAGCACTGACTTCTCTGCCAAAGGTCCTGAGTTCAATTCCAGCAACCACATGGTGGCTCACAACCATCTGCCATGGGATTCGATGCACTCTTCTAGTATGTGTCTGAAGACACCTGCAGTGTACTCATAAAAATAAATCTTTAAAAAAAATAAATTCTAAACTATCCAACTCATGGAATATAGAATTTAAAAGTGCTTCTTATTCTAAAAGTGTTATGAATTACTCATAGATATTATGCTAAATATCTCTGGTATTCAAATTTTTCACTAAACATAATGACTGTACTCTTCAGGTCTTATAATTAAATTATATGAAAACAATGTTTAAGGCTAATATTTAAATCTAAAACAAAATGGATAATATTTTTTTCATTTACACAATGATCAAATTGATGATGGAAATTTTAAGAAAAGAGCAAAATGTTTTTTTCCAACTTGCTTTTTTCAAAGATAAGACTATCATATTTATTCTGAGACTGAGAAATCTACTATTCAGGTCTTTATATGCCCCTGACTCTCAAGGAATTTGGCACACTAGTATTTACTGTTTGTATGCAGTTGACATTATTCATACCAAGGTCATCACACTTTATTTCATTGTTATCATGTCCATAGGATATTGTTTTGATGCCTTTTCTCTTCTGTAGAGATCTCTAGCTTTGATGCTAGACTTCATTGTATACTATAAACTGGTTTATTTCAAAAGTCCATACTATTTTGCTAACTCTAATTCTCCAAGGAATGAGCATTGCCATGTCTGCTAGGAAGTGTAAGCATCTTAATAAGGTAACAAAAAGCAAAGGAACAGTGTGCTGTCTTTTCAAAGACCGCTCATGGGAAGTGCATCCATAGAAACACAAGGTCAAAGTCAGAGACTTATTCTTCAAATGGCAGAAAGTCCGTGAACTTGAATCTGCTTGAATTGCTTTCTGCAGAGATGAGCAAATGTCCTAACTACGACCTCAAGCCAGTAAAGTGGGATATTTCTCAAGGGCAGCAGAAACAAAGATCAGCATTAACTACCATCCAACCTAGAGAAAATGGTACGTCTTAGTTTACATTTGTCTCCTCAAGATGGGCTGAAGTGAATGTGGAAACATTGTTTTTGTCGTTTACAACCATGGCTCCTTTTACCTCCCCAGAGAGGTAAGCTGTATTTGCTCTAAATAATATTAGAACATATAATCAAGTTAGAGGTGATGAGACAATTTTCCATAACAACATATGGTAGACTATAGAAAATAAATTTTAAAAATTATCCAACTATCTTCTTAAGCATGATAAACTCAATAAATTGAGGCAATTTTTAGGGACCTTTATGAATGTGGTGGAGACAATCTGTACTCAAACCATTTCAAGCCAGAATATTATCAGTATTAAAATTTGCAACAATTGATACAAAGGAGGAAACCTGAGTCTGGTGTATTCTCACAAGTCTTCCATCCCAGGACTTGGTAAGCAGAGGCAGGAGAATTTAGAAATGAAGGTTATCTTCAGAAGTAAATGGTTACATGAGACACCATTTCAAGAAATAAGATAGAATAAATAACTTTCAAAGAAAGCCAACAAATTCATCCATAAATTTGGATTACCTTGAAAGACTTGAGGTCCCGGGGAGTGAGGAGGTCTGGTGGGATCTGAGGGGGTGTATTAGGGACATCCTCTTAGAGATGGGGAAGAAGGAATGGGATGAGGAATGGTCAGAGGGCAGACCAGGAGGAAGATGACAACTAAACTGTAAAAAAAAGATTAAAGAATAAAAAAAAAATGTAAATTCAAATAAATGAATAAAATAAAAACTAAGAAATAAATTAACAAAAGTTACATTAAAAAGCTAGTTTTAGTAATTCAATCATGTGATATGTAGTAGCCAAAAGCAAATGCTTATGTAATTGTGTACATGATGTTGAAAAGACATTGAATAAAATTCAATACAAATGTTTATTTTATGAAACTTTGATTTTCAAATTTTTATAACCATAAATGTTGCCTTTAATATATGTATGAACATATAGACACATAGAATATGTATAAATTGCTAATTATATTATTAAATGTCAGAAGAGTTTATTAATGTAATAATTAAAATGTAATAATATTATTCCCACTGTTAAATACTTTTTTGATGTTGCTAATATCTATCACACCAGAGTTTAAAAGCAAAAAGATATAAATCAAAATATTTGAAAATTTACAAATAAATACTTAATAAATGTTAAAATTAGTAATATAATCTGAATGTAGACTTGGTTCAAAATTAACACATAAATGAAAGTAAATTTATTTCATAACTGAAACTATCAACAAGCTAAAATAGAATAAAATTTTATGACCAAAAATTTTAAAAAGGTAAAATAAACATTTATATTAAAAGTAATCTAGAAATTATTGCTTACTTTGAACTGCTAATGAACAAAGAATAAGGCACACATGACAGAAATAGAAACTAATTCAAGGATAAATACAATATTTTACAGATAAAATATTTGCGTGTGTGCACCATTAATGTGATTCTATCAGGATGTCAATACATCATAGCTTAGAATGTTGTATTCTTAAAGAACTCATTTTAAAGATTTGTTAAAAATAATTATTTTTATTTCATTTCTCTCTCTATCTCTGCCTGTGTGTGTGTGTGTGTGTGTGTGTGTGTGTGTGTGTGTGTGTCCAGGTACTCATGGGGCCCAGAAGAGGGGCCAAATCCCAAGTAGCTGGAATCTCAGGTTATTGTGAGCTGGAAATAAAACTTATGGCCTCTCTAAAAGAATCATACTCATTCCTAACTGATGAGGCAATTTTCAGGACCCTTATTTTAAAATGTTAAGGAAGAAATAAAGTGATGTAATCCCCATTCTACTCTGAAAAGGAAATATGTGGTAATATTGTAGGGGTCACTGAATATTCAAGCATGTTATGAAGGTAGGAAAGTTACACCAGTAGGAAATGGGCAGGCTGATTAGCATGTGTATTAAAATGCTAATATATGTAGTGAAGCCATAATTTGCTGATGAAAGCACTTCATGTCAGTGGCAGGACACAAGTTTATTCTATAAGCCATAATATAAAAATTAGTGTTCATTCAACAAAGAATATCTTCTGTAAATTTCATTCCTTCCAAATATCACAAACACAAAATTAATTGGACCAATAAAATAAATATGACATTATTATAAATTCATTTTACTCATATCTAAGATATGAGCCAAGAAAGGAAGCTTGACAAAATTAACCTGGAAAAAATAAGCCATTTCATCTCTCTGAAGGTATCATGAATAAAACAGAAAGAATATCTGAAACATATGTATACAAAATACGTGACAAGGTATGGTGTTGTAGTCACCAACTGAGAAGTATAGAACAAGCCAGTAACTTAATAAAAACAAGAAAAGTCTCATTGAAATAAAAAATACATATTATTTAAACATAAATAAAAATGCCTAACCTTATCATGAAAGGAAATAAAATTATTAAAACAAAAATATTGCATACCAAATTTATAGATAAAAACATGTAAATAATATTCATTGTTGAGGAAGATGCAATGAACCAGGAAATTTTATTTACTTGTGCTACTATAAAATTAGTGTAACATTTGTGTACCAAAAGTTTCAGTCACTAGAATGCATGACACTTGTGCTCTTTATACACTAGGTATCATAAGAGGAAGGTCCCCTATAGAAGAACTCAAAAGTGAGTATGAAAAGTATTACTATTTCTAACGCCAAAACTTAGCATGCTATTAAAACATCTACTGGGAAAGTTAAAAATCTGTTAATAGAGTTTGAGCAGCTATCAGTGAACATGAATAAAAGTATTTACATAATTCGACTTCACTATATGTCAAAATATGGCATGATCCTAGGATGTTGTCCTAACAAAAAGATACAGAATGTTTTACTAATATCTAAAATGCATGTTCTAAAAGCATCTACTATAAAAGTACTCATACATAATAGCTCTTGATTCTACATAGTAAAAAAAAATTTGAGTAGTATGATTTATTCAGGGAACAGAAAATAATGGCATAATTTGTAATCTCACAATCTGAGGCTGGAGGACTGCAAATTTGTGTACAGCCTGACACTACATAGTGAAACTTTGCCTAACAAGGGGGAAAAAATGTTTAGAAAACTTGCAAAGGAGAATGGATTGGAATGGATACCTCACTTTGTACTCTTATATTTGAGTCACTTGAGTGCGTATGCTGCTTGGTCTAAGGAAACGCATTTTCTCTACCTTCTCATAGAGATGCACATTTATACTAAACAGAAAGCCACCTTGGTCTTTCCTTTTGCTCTGACCTCTCCTGTTTTTCATCGACAGTATCTCCATTGTTCGCTGTTCGAGTCCTTGCTGTAGCCATGGCAATTCGCTTCATTGTTACCACAATGATGTGGTTTACCGCTTTCTTAACTTGTAAGTGATAAGACAGATAATCAATCAGGTGTAATGTGTTACCTTAATTAGGCTTCAGACGCACACAGACAATCAGAGAGATGGCTCAGTCAAGTACAGATACTTGCTGTATAAGCCTATGACCTGAATTCCTTCCCCAGAAACCACAGGAAAGGGGAAGGAAGAATTGACTCCACAAAGTTGACCCCTGACCTCCATATTCACTCCCTGGCACAGGGGTATCCTCATGTGCATGCCTGATCGCACATACATGTGGGCACACACACACCACACACACACATATCACAGAGAGAAAGAGAGTTTAAAAAGTGAAAGAAAATACAGAAGCACAGAAACATACAGTAGTAAAAGCAAGAGTGGTTTAAACCATAGCTTTGCTATTCTACAAACATACAAGTCACATTTGTTTACAGTAGAAGTTACTAACTTTTAACAATTATAATTATTTTGATAGTGTTATGCAACAAGCAAGTTCCAGTTTCCTCAAGAGGTAAGTGAATCTTTTTACTATTAAGCACAAATTGCAAACAGCTATGTGTATCAGGATTTAACGCATATTCAAAGACATTCCAAAGAGAGACATGACATAGTCGAATTTTGTGCATAATTGACTGTAAACTTTATTGTTTTTACTGTGAAATTGGTAGAAGAGGGCCAGTTGTGGTATTGTATTCCTTTAAATCCAGCACTTAACATGTTAAGGTAGGAGGATCAGTAATTCACATCCCAGCCTGGCTGTGTAGAAAATTCAAAGCCAGAATGGGTTACATGAGCACCTATCTGGAAACAGTAAACAAAGAATAGTTTTTGCTTCATCTTATTATATTTTATTTTGTTATATTTAGTTGATATCTCTTAGAAGCCTGTTATTATGTAATGAGAAACAGAAAGGAAGGGAATCTGGAGGGAAGGGAAAGTGGGGAGGAACTAGGAGGAGTAAGAGGAAGGGAAATTATTAATCAGGATATATTGCATGAGAAAATAATCTGTTTTCAGTAAAATAATAGAAAGAAAGAAGGAAAAAAAGGAAGAAATGAAAGGAAGGAAAGAAGAAAGAAAGAAAGAAAGAAAGGAAGAAAGAAAGAAAGAAAGAAAGAAAGAAAGAAAGAAAGAGGAAGAAAGAAAGAAAGAAAGAAAGAAAGAAAGAAAGAAAGAAAGAAAGAAAGAAAGAAAGAAAGAGGAAAGAGGAAAGAAAGAAAGGAAGGAAGGAAGAAAGGGAGGGAGGGAGGAAGAGAGGGAGGGAGGGAGGGAGGGAGCGGAAGACAGTGAGAAAGAAACAAACAAGGAGAGAGAGAGAGAGAGAGAGAGAGAGAAAGAAAGAAAGAAAGAAAGAAAGAAAGAAAGAAAGAAAGAAAGAAAGAAATTAATTTTTAGTTTTGGGACCTTCCTTCCTTGATATATAATGATTCAATTATTCAGAATTTTAGAGTTGGAACAGAAAGGTATTTGACTTGCATAGATGAGATCTGCTTCAATAGTCAATTGTGCACAGGATTAATCTAATCTCTTTCTAGAGGGTTACTGCGGCCCATGTCCGAACAACTGGATATGTCACAGAAACAACTGTTACCAATTTTTTAATGAGAACAAAAGCTGGAACCAGAGTCAAGCTTCCTGTTTGTCTCAAAATTCCAGCCTTTTGAAGATATACAGTAAAGAAGAGCAGGTTGAGTATTTAATTCCAGTTAGTTCCAATACTTGAGGAAGGTCACTGGAGTGCAAACCTAGAACACACAACAGGCACCAAGGTGTTCTAATCCTCATTCCAGACAACAGTGATAAAAAATAAGAAAGTAGGACCTGGGGAGACGGCTCAGTGAGTTAGACTTAAGGACCTGAACATGAACTCTACAGCTCCCATTAGGCATTACTGCACATGCTTGTACACCCAGCTCTAGGGTCAGAGGCAGGTAGATCCCAAAAGCTTCTCACTAGACAGCTTAGCTCAAAAGGTGAGTTTTCGCTTCATCGAGGGGCCATGTTTCAAGACAATGAGACATTGAGCAATGGAGAGAGATACATTATGTTTTGTCCTAGCTTCTATGTGCAGGATGAGCAACTGCACACTCATATACATATATACTGCTGATCGCCTCCAGAGACAGAAAAATTAAGAGTGCAAAGATATTCAAGTGCCTATGGTTAAGTGAGAATTACAGAGGCCCTGGGATACTGTCTCCTTGCTCAGTGAGAAGTTGGTGATGTGTTTCTAATGTTCTAGGCATGGATTTCATCTGTCTTTCTCTTCCGGTTTCTCACAGGATTTCTTAAGGCTGATTAAGTCCTATCACTGGATGGGACTAGTCCAGATCCCATCCAATGGCTCCTGGCAGTGGGAAGATGGCTCCTCTCTCTCACCCAACCAGTGAGTCTCTGCCCAGCAGGTCTCAAGGGGGTTGTTCAGCTGTCCCTATGGGCACTCTCTTTTCAGTTTCTTTTTCACAATCTGACACATCATCATATTCTAACAGGATTTGAAAAATTCTTCGACTCTAAATCTAAAGGACAGGGAGAGTGGTGGAGTAGCCAACACGAGCATTAACGGGTGACATAAATTAATTACTACCTGTTAAAATCGAGAAACATCAATCAAATATTACATCAGTTTTTTAGGTAGGAGGCTGAAGCACCACATATTTTCTTTTGTATATTTGTGACTCAAATAATGGAGATAAAACTGACATGCAATAAGCTGTAGCCTTCCATCCCTAGTAGCCTCTTGTCAGTTTTTATGTCCCAGGTACTTTCAAATATGAAGTAGCATATGGCTAGCTGTGGTCATTCTATTTTACAATGAGACAATAGAAATAACAAATGCATGAGGCCACAGAGAAGCTAAATGTCTTTACTTCATCAATACACAGCATTTACACGTAACACATCATAAGGTTGTACCCCCCCCCCAAATAGACACAATTATAGTTTCAACTTAAAAATTAAAAATGATGCTCTAGTGT
Organism: Grammomys surdaster; assembly: GCF_004785775.1. Classification (NCBI taxonomy): domain Eukaryota; kingdom Metazoa; phylum Chordata; class Mammalia; order Rodentia; family Muridae; genus Grammomys; species Grammomys surdaster. Next base: position 11,080,738 of record NW_021604792.1, read on the forward strand.
ATTTGGATTCCAACCGACAAAGAGCGGTTCCTAGTAGAATTTCCCTGCAGGGACCAGCTGTATGTTTCTATACCAATAGTATTCTGTACCTTGTCCTTTTAAACAAAGATAACATTGGACCCTTCTCTTTATAGGTTTTAAATTTTACACTGAAGTGACATAATCACTTCCTTGTGTCTTCTATTTCTGACTTTTTCCTGGGAAGGAGAAATTTTATTTATTAATCATGGAATTCCAAACATTAAGACAAAAGTAAAACACATTCACATTCATACATATGCGTCACACATACACCACACCAGTGTGCACATACACACATCACATATACCATACATACATGCACATATATATGTACACACATATATACCACACACATACATGCATATGCATATACAGTTATTCATGCATATACGTGTGCATCTATGTTGAGAATTTTACAATTACTTTTGTTTCTTTACCATATAAAATTTTGTATGCAGCCATCCATGGGAGACTGGCTTCAAACATTGCTCTCTTCATAGATACTGAATTCCATGAATAATTATCATTTTTATACAGAATGATGTAGAACCTGCTTGTATACAGACAATTCTGTATAATTTAAGTCATTTTTATATTGAATATGCCAAGTAGAATCTAAATATTGTATAAACAATTCTCACACTGCATTATTTAGTGAATCAAGGCAAGATGCAAACTGTATGTCCATTATGGGTGTGGGCTTTGTTTTGGTTGTTATCTATAGTCAGTTGTATCTGACAATGGTAACCTATTTACCAACGGAAGACTGCTAATTTTTACACAAAACATTACAGCAATTGAAATTGAAGTTTAATTCTCTGTCCATTTCTAATGTAAATATTTAATATTAAATGAACATTTTGAAGCTTTTTTACTCAGGTACATTTGTAGAGGTTTTAGAATTCTGAGGTGATTATTTTCTGATATAAGCACATTAAGAATGATATTTTTACTTTTATCTTCTGGATTGGCACTATTTTGCATATGTGTTAGGAGGAATATACATGGTTCTAAAAATATTTGAAATATGTTTGAAATTCCCACATTCAAATCCTATAAATAAGATTCTATGTTTATAGCTTTCATTAACCAAGTCTGATTCACATGCCTTTCTCTCTGCTCCAGATTAACACTCGTGGAAATACCGAACGGATCCTGCGCTGTCTATGGCTCGAGCTTTAAGGCCTACACAGAAGACTGTTCAAATCCAAACACATACATCTGCATGAAAAGGGCAGCATAAAAATTTCATTGACCATCTCAGCAACAGCCAGGACAACAGAATTGTTTCAGGGGAAGCAGGGACTAATAAGAGACTGAACATAAGGCGAAAATAAAACAGCGAGTCTGTGCACTCCACAAAATGATTAGTTGGACATACTATGTCCCATAAAACAATGGAAGCCTTTGGGGCCAGGGAACCATGAGACAGGGGGTAGAGGGAGCGGGAGGACCAGGAGTATGGTTGAGACCTATCCAAACCCTGGAAACCTGGTCCTGCCCTACGGGAGGAGGTCATGTTGCCAAGTAGCTTCTCCCCTTATAAGTTCAAGTCCATCAGCACCTGGAATTCCCCCCCCCCAACCCCGGCTATCTGCTACTCAATCCCCAAAGGTTTAAATAGCCCTTTCCCCTCAATTAAATGAGCTATCTCATTCATGATGCCTCCAGAGATTCTAGAGTCTTTTCACTCCTAGTCATTCTTGCCTCACTTCCCGTCTCGGGGTCTGCTGTTGTGATCACTAGCTGATCAGGCCACTACTAGGATATGAAAAAAAGGCAAGGAGGAGCCTCGATTTCAAGATGGAACCAACACCTAGAGGGTCTGTGAGAACTGGAGACGACAGCCATATAGCACACTAGGAGTTTAAACTCCAGCACTATGGAAAACTGCTGGCTGTGTAGGGCCACACCAGAAACCACAGGTAGTCAGCCCAGTGCTAGCAGTGTTGTCGTCTCAGTGATTCAAGAAAACAGCCTGCTGGCTGGGAAAGACAGACAGACGGGACTGTCTGAGAAAGGTCAAGCAGGACTGCTTTTTGAACTTGACAGTCTTATGGCTTTGTTAATTTTTGTGCTTTCTTGAGACTCTTCCATTCTTTCATATGTTTTCCACTTGAGATGACAATGTCTTTTGAAGGCAAGTCACTGTATTTTGAAAGTATATAGCTTGTTTCACTCTACAAGTCAGAAAGGTGGTGCTGGAAGATGTTGCCAGCTCTCCCATTGTTTGGGTGGGATGGATACAGTTTGCAAATGAGGAGATGGATTCCTGGGGCCATAGGTATACGTTATACACTGAATGTTTTTATGCCTCCAAATTTCATATTTAAAAATCCTAACTCCCAGGAGACAGGCATTGGAATATAATGTCTTAAGTCATAAGGGTAAAGCCTTTGTAAGTGGGATTGTCTCTGAAGGAAGCATGCAGGGAGACATCTCTCTCTCTTCTCTTTGCTATAAGAGAATATAGGATAATTCTGATATACAATCTGCGGTTACCACCGTCATCAATTCCCAAGCTTCATAATTGTGAGAAATAGATTTCTGTTGTTTACAGCTTGGTCTGTGGTATTTTATAATAGAACCCCAAATAATCAGAAACTAGAGGGGAAAATAGCTAAGTATTAGGTCTTACTGAAAAATTTAAAAAGAGGACTGAAGAGGTAGCCCAGAGGTTAAGAACACTGATCAAGAGGTTAAGACCTGAGTTCACTTCATAGCACCCATATGACAACTCACAACCACCTGTATCCCCAATTCCAAAATGATACAGCGCCCTCATCTGGCTTCTGCAGTCACCTGCATGGCATGCACACCTTGTACATATATACATGAAGAAAAACACTCACACATAAATTTAAAAAATAAATTTTAATTGGAAAGTTTTATAATATTGTTATATACTATTTTACAACATAGAAGATATTATAAACCAAGAGACAGGTTAAAACGTCTGTAGAATATCACATATAAGTAAGACAGGGAATCACAACAAAAAAGCAACCACAGAAACTGTCTTTCACCTGAGAGATTGTAACAAAATTGTAGTAGCCCTTGGTTTCTCTTTTGAAAGTTTTTGTGAAGCAGTAGAAACATGAGCCTTATCTTTGGGACCATCTCAATGAGGGATTTCCCCAAAGGCTATAAGATTATACAAGGAATAACAAGTAAGATCCACACTTTAGAAAGTAGCTACAAGAATCCTTGCTATCTTTACCTTTAACGAGATGAGGGGAGAGAAAACTTCCATGAAACCTCTGCAGCCATGAAAGGGCTTCCTTTAAGTTTACAGTCTAATGTCTGGTTAGCACTGTTTGCCAGAAAACAAATTTAAAGAAGTCTATGATAAATAACACTCTACCTGTAACAATTTAATTTACGAGTCTAGTGGGTATCCATTTGGCCAAGAGTCACCCAACAACACTTTGTGGGTTTTTTTTGTTTGTTGTTTTGTTTGTTTTTAGAGAACTTCACCTCGGACCTTAAAGATTTCTCATACATAGCCTAAAGAGTAAAATATAAATTGCAGAATAGTGATAGTGAGAGAGGCAGTTAGTTTGCTAACGGCAGTGTTTCAGTATCCAGGGAACCAGGATGATAGGTACAATTCTGATTTATTGAATAGTTAAAGAAAGTTAGCCCTACACTACAAGAAAAACATTACAGAGAATTTCTGTGTTCCAGACATGTACTCAATCTGAAAATGAAAAGAGAAATCAATAAAATTCCACTTGCTTCCAAGAGCTCAATATAGACTTCAATAAAATATAAAATCCACACTAGAATGCAAGGCAGTCTGATATAACAGGCCACAGGGGAAGAAATTCTTGTTGTGATAGCAGTGTGAGTAGCTTTACCAGAACCAAAGGTTTTGAAAAACATTTCTAATAAAGAAACATTGTGGCAAAAGTGTAACTAATTTACGTACATTTCATCTTGTGCTTAGGAAACAACTTGATATTTCTGTGGTTACCGTCTCCAGGTTAGTTCAAAGAGTGTTATACTTGGTCAAGAAATGGAGTTAGTTTTGCAATGTAAACAGGTTCCATTGTGCCTAGGGGAAGGGCAACTTACCACTTGGTGGTTATGTTTAAATGTTTGAGAGTCCCAGGTAAGTGACTCACAGGCATGAAGGCAGCTGCCATTAGAACAGTTATGTGGGACTGTAGAAATCCTGGGGTGTTCGGCCATGCCTCCAGACCCAGAGATCTAACATGTAGTGGGTCACGTAAGGCACAGGTAGAGGGCGTGAAACAGGTCTCTGCCTCAAGATTTACATATTACCTAAAGGCCCTAGCCCCTCCCTTTTCCCCCTGCTCCCCAATATAAGCAATCCCCTCCTGGTATTTTGTGGGAGAGCACCACCATTCAGATACATCACCATGGCAATAAAACTTCTATATCTTCAATTCCACGTGTCTCCTGGGACTCTAGACTCTCTTTGTGTAAGTGGGGAAAGCCTCTCCCCACACTCCATGCTCCAGTCATCTGCGGGGTTCTCTCCTCTGTAGCAGCAGTCCCTGTACCCTCTCCTGGGCTATCCCCAGAACTCAGCCGCAGCTGCCAGGCGTGCGGGGTCCCCGCTCTCCCCGACCCAGCCGTATGCTCCCTCTTTCCTCTGCAACCGCAGATCCCGGGACGGAGTCAGTCGAGGGGCACGGGTGAGCCCTGACCCGCCCTGCGCCCCCACCCCCAGTGAGCGTGGGTGCGCACTGACCCCGCCCGCGCCCCATGCAAGTTTTGAACCACAGAGTTTAAAGCATTGCTCAATTTCCAACACTATATGAAGAAGCTGTTCTGAGATATTAGGGCTTCTTACAGGCCCAGATCAAGAGAGCAAACACTTACTTGCCAATCATGTTCTCTTTAGTTCCAACCTGATATTCCATGGAAAGATTGGAAAGGAGCAGTTGAACACTGAGCATATCTACCCTCTATGTATCACAGAAGTGCAGGGCCTGCAAAGGTCTAGGGCTTCAAGGAAACTCTAGAGAGGACCCTCTGATGCTATAGAAGTCAAAAGCCCTGGATCCAAGAGTCCTGATGCACAGAGATCAGTACTGGCCCTAGAAAGTCACGCAGAGACCAGCAGTATCAAAGGCAAAAGGGAGTTTTACTGAAGCATGATCAAACCAGCAAGAATAGAAGTCTCACAATTTAGCATCTTTCTTCAAAGTGCTTATGATAGTAGGAAGGAAAAACAGGGCAAGAGTTGGGGTGATGGTGTTTTATGGTATCTGTCCTGGTCATCTTGGTCTGTCTGTCAGTATTGACACTACTTTGGAGCTTTCTCAGAATCCTCCATGTGGTGTTATGGCAAAAGCAAATCTGTTGCTTAGCTTCCCTCCTCCTTCTGAAAATGCTCACCAATCTTAAGAATCTATTGTTCTTAAGATACAAAGTAATTGTAGGAAATAAAAGTCCAGGCTTGCAGTGTATGCCTTTAATTCCGTACCAGAACAAGCAGGTTTCTGTGAGTTTGAGGGCCAGCCTTGTCGTGATTCAAAACCAGCCAAGGCTACATAGTCAAACTCTTTTTCATAAAAAAATTAAAACAATTAAAAATAAATTCAAAAAAAAAAAACCAGGAGAGATCAAAACCAAGAAAGAGAAACAAGATGGCATCAGAAGGAAACTGTATTTAGCTAGCTAGTCCCTGAGATATCCAGCATCTTCTTTCCCTGATTTTTTTTTCCTGAGTATAGGACAGTGATTTGTTTCTCTTTGAGAACAGACACAAAACAATGTAGTGTCCTGATCTAGGACCAAGGTAAAGACAAGTGGTCAGTGCAAAGCATTCAAACATGATGATTCTTCAACACCACTTTGGAACCTTGCACCCTAAGCTACCCTATTTGTTCTAGTCTTAGGAAAAGGAACTCAGCTGCTCTTAGGGAAAAACACAGAATCCCAGACTGTCCAGACTACTCTGATAGCAGTTAGAGCTATCTGCTTCTAGAAATGAAGCAGGAAACTGCCTTGTGGCTTGGACGCAGCTGTGGTACATAGTAGAAGACCACAGCTGGCAAACAGGAAATTGATTCACACCCAAGATCTCACTGATACTAGGCAGCTCTCTCAGAGATGGGGGAAAAGCTCACCCACCTGCAGGCTTCACCCACTTCACCCACAGACTTCAAAAGGAAATCCTTGAAAATTAGATAGAGATGGGCCAGATACATTTTAAACAGGGGACTGAAAAGCAAGGATTGACACTTTAAAAAGTTGAAGCAGAAATTGTGGCAATCAGCATGACTGTAGAAGACATTACCATGGATATGTGGAATGTGTAAGAAGCATGAAACAGATATACACAGAAAAGACAAGTCACTGGGTGAATGTCTTGCCTCATGAACTCTCTCCTAAAGCTCAATTCTGCTGTCTTAAGACTAGCATTTAGCAGTTAAAAGTACTGGCTGTTCTTCCAGAGGATAAATGTTCACTTTCTAGTACCCACATGGCCCCTCACAATTGTCTATAACTCTAGTCCTAGGCGATCTGACACCTTCACAGAAACATACATTCAGGCAAAACACCAATGCACATAAGTACTAAAACCTAGATGTTTAGAGAACTCCAGTATCAGCTAGTAACATCAAAATAATAGTGTACCAAGGTGAAGCAAGAACTCTGACAGACACAGGAAGTTCCAAATATTATTGATATGTGAAATGTGAAGGTATCCTATAGTTTGCTTTTAAGTTGAACAAAGCAAATTTGAAGCGTTGCAACCTTTTAGATGATGAATAATTCTTTAAAAGTTGTATAAAATCTAAATGTAGAGGCATCATCAATCTCTTCTATTTTATATTTGTCTGTAGCTTCTTTCTAATTACATCAATAATTATGAGTATGTAAATTTTCTGTCTTTTTTCTAGAATAATCCAGTATTACATATTGCTAGTCAACTGCCTTCTACCTTTCAATCACTGTAATTTACTGCCATGGTATAATAGAACTTAATGATAGTCTTGGATTTCAACTCATGCCACAGAACCAGTGTTTTGTTATCAAATGTTTAGCTTTATAATCCTACATTTTGCTCTTAGACGATGTCTTTTTAATTTATTTTAGTTTTGTGCAGAACTCAGCTTTTGTTATTAACACATTTAATTTTTATTTGCAGATCCATAAACAAAGAAATTTAAGAATTCATATGCAGTAAGTTATTTTTTTAAAAAAACCACAAATACTCAGTGGTTAAACTGTAGAACTACAGGGAAATCTTAGTATTGTGATGCTATAATAACTTAGTAAAAATCAAACTGAAGGCAAGAAAGAAATATAATTTTCAGAGAGGCGATGTCATATAATATCAGCAAACCTAAGATTAATATCATTGTACTCTCAGAATGCAATGACACATGACCCTCTGAAATCAGAGACATATCTGCCCAAACTAGAAAAAGGTATACCCGGTATAGAATATAGGGATACTATCAGAGAAGAGGCAGCTGGAAAAGAAGTTCCATTAGTTCTGTGTGTGGCCAAAGGTCTTGGGTTTACCTACAAACTCCATAAACATGGAGCACACCCAACATGGGCTATGTTAACATTAAAATTCCCATGGTCAATCCACTGGTTCATCTAACCCATAACCCTCTCTATCCTCAGAAATAGGAAAGGTTGAATCTGAATTTCCATGGGACAACCATACACAGAAACTAAGGACACAGGAACATTTGTGATCTGAATATGGTTATTACCTTATTGGTTGTTTAATGGATATATGAATATATAAAGAAATCAAATGTACCCTTTGAATATATGCCCATTGGTACATGTAAATTATGCTTAATTAAGTTGAGAAAGAACTGTTTTATAATTTTATGTTGGTAACTCTTTAGGAAATGAAAGTATTTGAAGTCTATTTCCCAGTATCTCAAAAACTGTCAAATGCATAGTGTCTAACAAAATGTCTAATAAATGTCTAATAAAAGTAAGTCATTTCTGTCAAAACCAAAAAAAAAGGGTGGTGTTCTAGGAGAGCTACAACATAAGCAAAGAGATTGAGAACCCTTGCTCATGGATTGGAAGAGTCATCACTGTTAAGGTTTCTTTATTTAATAATACACACTGGCTATGCAACTTTATTGTATATGAACTTGAGACTATTGGGGGTGCCTTTTTAGCCTCTTCCTTTGGTCTGTCTGTTTTAATATTTACAAATGTATCCTCCCACTTAATTGATGCTGTTGTTGATCATGGTTGTACCGTCTCAGGTTGCTTAATCACTGAGGCTACATTTACATATTATCTCTGTCAAGTGGCTCAGTTCCACCAAATATATCCCTAGGTTTCTAAAGGGAACAGTTTATTCTTCAAAAAAAAAAAAAGTTAGTAAAAAATGCTCAAAAAATCAATGTCTTTATATGCTTATCTAATTTTCTATCTTTCAGTTGGTCCTTACATATGTTTCTAATAGCTTTTTAAGTTTTATTTCTAAATATTTTGTCTTATTCTTTGCTGTAAGTGAAGATTTTCATCTATTATGTCTTCCCAACTGGTTACTATTGATGTAAGCCAGTGCTATTTGGTTTCGGCATATTAATTTCATTCAGGTAATCTGCTAACTTACTGAGGTATCATTGGTTACATTACATTTATCAGTGACTTAGTCTGATTGTTTACATGTGATCTCTACTGTACAAATACTCCCAGGTTTCTATTTTTAAATTGATCATTTTATTCCTTTATATTTCAAATGATATACCCTTTCCCAGTTACCCCTCCACAAACTCCCTATCCTATTCCCTCTCTCTCCCATCCCCTTTGCTTCTATGAGGGTGCTCCTCCACCCACTCACCCACTCCCACCTCACTGCTCTAGCATCCCCCTTTGCTAGGGCATCAAGCTGCCACAGGACCAAGGGCCTCCCCTCCCATTGATGCCAGATAAGGCCATCCTTTGCTACATATGCAGGTGGAGCCTTGAATCCCTCCATGTATACTCTATGGTTGATGGTTTAGTCTCTGGGAGCCTGAGATGGTTTGGTTAGTTGATATTGTTCTTCCTATAAGGTTGCAATCCCCTTCAGCTCCTTCAGTCCTTCCCCTAACCCTTCCACTGGGGTCTCAGTCTTAGTCTGATGATTGGCTGTGAGTATCTGCATCTGTATTGGTTAGATGCTGGTAGAACCTCTCAGGGAACAGCCATACCAGGTTCTTGTCAGCAAGCACTTCTTGGAAACAGCAATAATGTCAGGGTTTGGTATCTGCAGATGGGATGGATCCCTAGGTGGCTGGTCTCTGGATGGCCTTTCCTTCAGTCTCTGTTCTAGTTTTTATCTCTGTCTTTCCTTTGGACAGGAACATTTCTGGGTTAACAATTTTGAGATGGGTGTATAGCCTCACCACACAAGTGGGGGCTGTTCATATCTACTGAAGGTGGTATCTACAGGTTCTATCTCTCCTTTGCTTCATATTTTGGCTAAAATCATCCCAGTTGAGTCTTGGGAGCCTCTCGATTCCCTGGCACCTGGAACTTTCTAGTGGTGATCCCCAGTTCCCAATCCCCAATTTCTACATATTTCTATTTGATTTCCTGATCATCTCTACTTCTCTCCTGCCCCTTCTAGTACCCAATTCTGCCCATTTTCCTTCCTCTTCCTCCTTCCCTCCCAGGTTTCTCCATCCTTCTACCTCCAGTGATTATTTTGCCCCACATTCTATATAGGATTGAAGCATCCACACTTTGGTTTTCTTTCCTCTTAAGCTCCATATGGTCTGTGGGTTGTACCCTGGGTATACTGAGCTTTGGGGCTAATATCCTCCTATCAGTGAGTACATACCATGCCTATTCTTTTATAACTGGGTTATATCACTCAGGGTGATATTTTCTAGTTCCATCCATTTGTCTCTGAATTTCTTAAAGTCATTATTTTTAATAGCAGAGTGGTACTCCATTGTGTAAATTTTCTGTATCCATTCTACTGTTGAAGGACATCTGGGTTGTTTCCAGTTTCTGGCTATTTAAAATAAGGCTGCTACAAACATAGTGGAGCATATGTCCTTGTTATGTGTTGGAGCATCATATGCTCAGAAGTGGTATAGCTGGGTCCTCAGGTTGGGAAGGAGGAAGTCAAGATATCACTATTTGCAGATCATATGTTAGTATACATTAGTGACACCAAAAATTCTACCAAAGAAATCCTACAACTGATAAACAACTTTAACAAAATGTCTGGATATAAAATTAACTCTAACAAATCATTATCCTTCCTCTACTCAAGGGATATACTAATTGAGAAAGAAATTAGGGAAAAGACACCCTTCTCAATAGTCACAAATAATATAAAATATCTTGGTGTAACTCTAACCAAGCAAGTGAAAGATCTATATGACAAGAACTTCAAGTCTCTGAAGACATCAAAGACTTCAGGAGATGATAAGATCTCCCATGCTTATTGATTGGAAAGATTAACATAGTTTTGGCTATCTAACCAAAAACAATCTACAGATTCAATGCAATCCCCATCAAAATTCTAACTCAATTCTTCACAGAGATAGAAAGAGCAATTCAGAAATTCATCTGGAGTAACAAAAAATCCAGGATAGCAAAAACTATTCTCAACAATAAAAGAACTTCTGGGGAAATCACCACCCCTGACCTCAAGCTGTACTACAGAGCAATAGTGATAAAAACTACATGGTATTGGTATAGAGACAGGAAGGTATATCAATGGCATATAACTGAAGTCCCAGAAATAAACTCATACACCTATGATCAACTGGTCTTTGACAAAGGAGCCAAAACCAACCAGTGGAGAAAAAAAACAGCATTTTCAACAAATGGTGCTGTTTCAACTGGCAATCAGCATGGGGAAGAATTCAAATTGAGATCTATTCATATTCCTTTTACAAAGCTCAAGTCTAAATGGATCAAGGACCACTACATGAAACCAAGTACGAACGCTGAATCTAATAGAAGAGAAAGTGAGCCTTGAACACATCAGCACAGAGGAAAGTTTCCGAAACAGAACACCAATGGCTCATGCTCTAAGATCAACAATCAACAAATGGGACCTCAAAAAATTGAAAAGATTCTGTAAGGCAAAGGACACTGTCAATAGGCCAAATTGACAACCCACAGACTGGAAAAAGATCTTTATTAACCCTACATCCAATAGAGAGCTAATATCCAATATATACAAGGAATTCAATTAGTTAAGACTCCAGAGAACCATATAACCCTATTAAAAATAGGGTACAGAGATAAACAGAGAATTCTCAACTAAGAAATCTCGAATGGCCAAGAAGAAGTCCCTAAAAAAATGTTCAATAACCTTAGTTATCATGGAAATGCAAATCAAAACGACCCTAATATCCATCTCACTCCAATCAGAATGGCTAAGATAAAAAATGCAGGTAACAGCAGATACTGGCAAGGATGTAGAGAAATAGGAACACTCCTCTGTTGATGGTGAGACTACAAACTGGTAAAACCACTCTAGAAATCAATCTAGTGGTTCCTCAGAAAATTGGAAATAGTTCAGTTTTCTATTTTTATCTTTATAACCACTTATTCTAGCCAGGTTATATTTAGCTGATACCACTATAATCATACAAATGAAGTGTGAAAAAAATTACTCTCTGTGCTATTTTCTTGGCCCTACTGGAAATGCCCAAGGGATGAGATTGCCACCAAGACCCTTACTGGGCTAGGGTCATGTGAAAGATTCCCCTGAGCTACAAAATCCATGTTCATTACACAGATGACAAAAAAAGATGTCAGCTCCTGCAGAGTGTTCTTCAGTCTTTCTTCCTTACACAATCTGCTCAACAGGGCTGTTACCAGTACTGTCACTGGGTCCTTCTAGATCAACTGAAGAGATAGAAAATGCTTAATAATATCTTATAATCTAGCCTTTTACACAATATACTCTGTTTTCTGTTCAATTGCTTTGTCATGGTTTTTCTCATGGATATATTATAGAAGAAAATTACTCAGTACTATATTGGTGTGGATCTTGCAAGTTGGTCACAATGCATAATTTACTAAGATTTTAACTTTTCCTAGAAAATACATACTGAAATCAAGTAATCTATCATTTTTTTACAGGTTATTTTTTGGACTGTTCTCAATTGTATAGATGCAGAAAAGGCCTCTGACAAAGTTCAATTTCCCATCAAAGTACAAACCCTAGATAAATCAGAAATATCAGGAGCACACTTCAATATAATATGTCTTAATATATTATAAACCTATGGCCAAAATGATAATAAATGGAGATTAAACTGATGTTATTTCACTCAAAATCAAGAATGGTACAAGGCACTTTATGATTAAATATAGTGCTTAAAATTATATATATATATATATATATATATATATATATATATATTCCCTGAACAATATACAAAACAAAACAATATACAAAATCAACAAAATAATCAGTAGCTTTTCTAAAAATTCATAAAGAATGTGTGGAAAATGAAATCAGGAAAGCAAATCTAGTCACAATAGTTAAAAACAATACCTAGCTGACCAAGGTATATAAGACATCTAAAATGAAAACCTTGAAATGCTGAAGGAAAAAAGAAGTTGCAAGGAGATGAAAAGATCTTCCCCTGTGCTCATGGTTGACTAGAATTACTGTTCTGAAGTGATCATGTTCTTCCAACTCATCTCCAGGTACAAACACTGAAACCACAGGGATGCATGACTTGGTTTGGAATAAATTTTATTTAATGTTTCCAAGAAAACTTTACAGGAACATGTGAATAAAATTGTATTTCATAAATCAAACTATTTATAGAACCTCTCTGTTTTGATTCATCCTAATTTTACGCACAAGTGTGAAAAAGTCATCAAGCATAAATTACTCGGGTTCAAATGTATGAAAATGATGTGCTAGCAAACAGAAGCATTCTACAGACACAAGATGCAAAGGTAGTAACACTGGGAGCTGTTACTGTTTTTAGTAACCCTGGACCTTTCTTGTCTATACCCTTTGCCTTAAGAAACATTTAAATAGACAGTTGCTTACAGATATAACGGTTTTTATTTTCACAGGACTCAGAGGAAACTGTGTCGCTTGGACTGTAAAAAATGCAGTGCTCTCGCCTGATATTTGAGAACTCTGGAAATCTGTAACGAAGAAGAAAGTGTTATCAAGTGTAAAACAGTAAGGATGTTTAAGGTTATTTTTATTAACTCAGGATGTAGGAAACCACTTGAGGGGGAAATTTACTGAGTGGCTTGAGAGTTTGTTCGGTCTTGCTTGGCTGTCTTTCAGCATCAGCTTTCACAGTTCTGAAGTACAATGCTACATGAAACTCAGTTACTCCCTCACTGGCCCCTAGCACTAAGACCACAGAATGTGATTCTAAGTGTGGTTCTGTTATGTGTTTGTTTGTGGGCTTCTCCCTCTATCAGAAATGGTTGAGTTGTTAGTTTTGCTTTTTGAGATACTCTAAGTACTCACTACGTAGACCAGGCGTCAAACTCAAAGAAATATGCCTGCCTCAGACTGAGTAGTGCTTACATTAAAGGTATGTACCACCATGTCTGGCCAGAAATGGTTTTGACAGTATTCTGGGTTCTATTTTGTTATGATGTATGAGTAAGGCAAAACAAACAAACAAACAAACAAAAATAAATAAATAAATAAATAAAATAAACAAAATAAAAGCCCAAGAAACACATGCACACACTGAGATATACATATTAGCAGACACAGAAAACCCATAAAAACAAAGTTGGAAAACATATCTTAAAGACTAAAGAAAAAAGTGCCCTGACAAAGCATTCAAAGCAAAACAAAAAAAAAAAAACATCCTCCAAAAATACCACTTGCTTACTGGTCAAATACTTCTGAAATACTTCTGGTCATAATGGGGGCTGCCCTTAAGTGTGGTTTGTATTTTTTGAGGGAATGACAATCTGGGAGGAGTTAGGTTAAGAAAAGCTGTTATCAGATTACACTGTATAAAAGAAAACCTAATATGTATGTATATATATATATATATATATATATATATATATATATACACATATATATATATATACACACATTTATGAGTTGACCTAATCTAGGGGAAAGAGCATAAACATAAACTTTGTCATAATATGAGTCTCTAGATTTCATGATTGTGAATGAGATCCAGGATAACATTTATACAGAAAATAATATTTGGCCGGGCGGTGGTGGCGCACGCCTTTAATCCCAGCACTTGGGAGGCAGAGACAGGTGAATTTCTGAGTTCGAGGCCAGCCTGGTCTACAGAGTGAATTCCAGGACAGCCAGGGCTAAACAGAGAAACCCTGTCTTGAAAAACAAAAAATAAAATAATATTTGAATATTATTTTCTGAAAATATTATAAAATGTTATTTTCTGAATATTTAAAGATAATAAAACATATAGGATACACCAAAACAACAAAAAAATGGATATGCTGTGGTGTCTGAGCCTGCCTGTATCTGAGATCACTTGAGCATGCATAGACACATATGTTGTTTGTATTATGTTTCAGTAAGAAAAAGACTAAAATTCTCTTATGGTAACAGCCACTCAATGTTCATATCACTTGAACATAAACTTGAATGTTGTGGGTAGAGCAGTGGCTGCTGCCCTGCTCTTCCCTAGGGATTTTATATAGTCTCATGCTCCACACAAGATATTTGGATTTCTGAGTCCCTGGCTGGGAGTTCTCAATAACCATAACTAGGATAAATTCACAAAACCTACCCCCAAAGTCCTCAATAATCAGAAACTTACAAATCTTTTGAGGGAACTGATCCATCCTCCCATAGCCAGGCATTTCTTTCTTCACTATAGTGGATTCCAATCCAGAAAAAGGTTTGGCTGGAGCTCATAAAACTCTACATAGAGACAGAAAGGACAAGTTAACCAAATCTGAATATGCTCTGAGATCCGCGTACTTTAAAGGCATTCAGAATAAGATTCAGACTGTAGGTACTCAAGTTGAAATTTGAATGTGCTCTGAGATCCATGTACTTTAAAGGCATTCAGAATAAGATTCAGACTTGGGTTCAAATCATTCTGATTTTCTGATTTGGGAGACATTATCACACACCTTAAATTTCTCAGTTATGAAGCCATTCACTCATGTAGAAAAACTCTACAACATCTTGGTTCTTGAAAGATGAAAATTATCAAAGAAAGGGCGAGAACTTCATTCTATGTTATGGTTCCTTCATGGGATCAAAGATTAAATGTGACCCCAATGTCAGCATCTTGTAACCTCTGCAACCTGAGCAAGGCATGGACAACTTGAGAATTTCTTTATAAGAGCTGAGTTATTTCCAAGATGTGCCTGGTGGTACAAGCCTATAATCCCTGGCACTTAAGAGACTGAAGCAAAGGTTCATTTTGGAGGCTATAAAGGGAGCTTAAAGGAAAGGCAGGGATACTTGCCTCTGTCTCAAAGTATATAGTAAATTTTTATATAAAAAAAAATAGTAGGGTGCTTGTCTGGCATGCCTTAGTTCCTAGGTTCAATCCCCTATGACACACACAATATGAACAGTAATGATTTGAGTAATTTCATGATCATATCATCCATTTCTGGTTTTACATTATATTCCAGAAAGATGGCAAAAAGCTATATAGCATATGCACGTGGTTGTGTAGTCTGCTCCAATAAATGATAATTAAAAGTTCCTCTTCGGGTCCTTTTGGCACTGTTAAGAATACTAGCCTACTAATTCTGAAACAGTTTGGGGGGGGCACATTAGCTCCTACTCTATTAAAATATTAACCTCTATAATACAACTTTTGAACACATCATTGGAGGCTTTCTAAGTATATATTTCAAAGTACATCAAACTGAGGGTCATGAGCTCAGACAGAAACATCATTGTCTACTTGGTAATAAAGACTTACGTAAGAGTGGTCAGTTTAGTCAGATAGCACATGTCTGTGATAAAGACTTAAGACACAATGAAGTACTTGCCAACTCATTTCTGGTTTGGAGCTGAAGAAGACTGGAATTCTGAGAAGCACAGAAATCTCTACTTCCCTTCCAAGACTTTTCTTCTTTGGAAATAAAGTAACAGTTGCATTGATGTCCAATCCACTTTTCCATGCAAGAACAGCATTCAGAAACTAAAAGACAAAACACATCATTACAGATTTCAACTTCTTTGGTGCTTGTTGACATTCAAAGATAATTTGTCACTATTTATTTATTTTTCTACAAACATTCCTTCAAAATGTGTTATACATGTCACATTTCTGAACTATTCAGCCAAACATCTTGCCTTGTGGAGACGGTATTCTAAAGATAGATTTAGAATGACACCATTCTCAATCCTTTGTTATGTTTTGTGATAACTAGATCTGAAGACAAAAGAAATCCAGCCTATAGCAGAGGACAGGATTGGACCCGAGTCAGAAGAACAATTTTGAAGATGTATCCACTGCTGAGGCTGATGGTGAATGTAGGAGTAGTCAGGGGAAAGAGACTTACAGAGGATGCACTCTATGAATTCCTTAAGTCAAAGAAGGGGACAGCTCTTTAAAAGAATCTTTATGTGTTCAAATAATTTCTTTTGAAAAAAATGAGTATATATAAGCCAATTAGCTTTAAGTCTCATTGATAGTTTAGGGGTGACAGTGTATCCTCAGTCTCTCTCTTCCTCAGTAATAAACCTCATAATGCATAGTAGGCACTCAAATCTTTATCAAGTAAATGGCACTAAATTTGAGATAAGATAAAATTTACCTATGTACCTATGTACCTATGATCAGAAAGCTATAAACTTGAGGAGCATTTCAAAGGGAATATTAAAATAGAGTTTGAGCCTATCTTTTATGAGTAATATCTATTATTACAGAGATGTCTACACTGTATTCTGAATCTCAGAAACTGAAGAAAGGAAAGAATATGAAAGCATAGGTTGTTAGCAAACACAAAATAAGACTTGTCTGTAATGTGTTTTGTCATTTAGCTACTCATGAATACTCATTAGAAAACATGTATGTACTACTTCAGACTAGTATCTTCTCTTTTCATGAAAACTATGACATTTTTATGCTAGACTTTGGACCTGAAATTTTCCTTAAAGATCCATATGTAAGAACATTTGCATCCAACTTGAGATGATGCAGCAACACCACCTTTTAGATGTAGAATACAGTGGTTCTTTTTGGGGTACTGGGGGAGGCTCTTACACAAAGAGTGGAAATTCTCCTCTTCATTTTCTCCTTCCTCTCTTCTGGTTTCTAACTATGACTTGAGTGGCTCTGCACCCACACATGCTTCCACCATGACACAATGTCTCAGCTTAGCTGCAAGAATGACAGGCCCAGATGACCACACACAAAAACTTCTAAACCTCTGAGGAAAAAGTGAACCTCTGCTCTATGTAGTGTTTACATAAAGTATTTCTTAAGCTAGCTTAATATACCCGAATCAATGTAATTTTATTTATTTTTTATTATAGAACTATAAAGTGGGACCATGTTATTCAGTGAAACTATGCTACTGCACATGAAAAATTAGCTACTGTTTTATCCTCTCTGAGTCATGAAGGTTGTGAAAAAAAATGGAACCTACCTTCTTGTAATTCTACAGTGAGGGAAGGAGAAGGTGTTGATTGAGTGTTCTGTATAGTAAATGCTATAAGAAATTATGATAGATTTGTTTAGTTTGACATGTATTTGTGAAATAAAATACTATATGTTAGAAAATTAAATGTTTATTATTAAATTATTTCATCACAATGTTGATTTTTTTCAATAGATTTGCTTAGGAACACTTACAATTTATCACCAAAACTCCCAAAGTAACCATCAAGAAAAGACATTTTATTCCAAAGATCAGGGACATCAACCTCCACCGAGTGATCCTAAAAACTATAGAAAAATATCAGAAACATAGATTAATGACTAACAGATTAAAGTACAACAATAGAAGATGATGTTCTTAAGAACAGAAACCAGTAAGAATGAATCTGAAGACTTCTTCCTGTTGTGGCGCAGACATGTCTCTGGTGAAACACTGGAGAATGGAGATGTTCCTTCAGAACACCACCCATTAGCAATCTTTTGAAGTGGTGTACCTTGTTCTTTGATGAGGTTATTCATACACATTTTCTGCCTCATTAGACTCATTTACCACTGACTCTTTAAATCGGCAGTGAGACTTATCTCTACGTTTAGAACAGATCCACAAGCAGTCATGATGCTTGCTGTGATTGTTTAATAATCATTTTTTCTCTTGAGAATGTCATGAATCAAAACTTCTATGTTAGAGAGATGATTGAAAAAAAAGGTTAATCACAATGTACTTTCTTAAGGTATAAAGTTAGTAAATGCCCACTCGAAATCAAACAGAATATTGTCAAGACCTAGAATCTGTCATTTATCAAATACCATCCTTGTCAGAATACCATCATGCAATATGTTCCTTCTGAATCCAGACAGTGTTTTAACTAGTGGCTTGTTAAGGTCTGAAGGAAAATAAAGAGGAACTTTCTAGACCTAATATGGTGGGATATTCCATAGCAAGTATAAATGGAGATCTGGATTCAGTTCATAGCACTTTGAATTATGAAACAAAACCAGCCTTTGAGTTTCTGTTTTCTCAACATTATGTTAGGTCATATTCAAAATCACTTCCCATTGGCTCAGATATTTCAATATGAGAAGAATCTGAATTAGTAACACAATCTTGTCAAATACAGTTCTACTACTAACAACAGTACACAGTCCCAGTGAGCCTGAGTGATTATCAAGGCCACAACACAGAAAGAAAAGTTATAAACTTGTGAATGTCCTTAATATTTGGCCATCCTTATTCCCATGTTAGAAATATGGTGTCAGTTAATCAATTTCATTTCTGTTTTACTCTGAACATAACATGATGTCTAATAGACATCACTTCCTAACTCAGGAAAAGTTTTCAAAAGTATTCATAAAATCATGCTCAAGTTTCAAAACACAGAATCAGGAAAACAATGAACACAGAAAGCATCAAAGCATGGAAAGTCTAAAAATATCTACTGCTGATTATGTACTTTCTGTTTTTTTTTTAAACCTGCTGTGAAGTTAGTTAATCCATGAGGCATCCTTCCTGGTTATTATTTTATCATTCCTACTACATCTGCTGACAGGGACACACGTACCTGCCATAAGAAGTGATATCCAAGGAGGGTGCAGAGATGTGGTTGTGCTTTTGAAAGAACGGTGTGGATCACAGAGTTGAGCAGGAAGCTAAGGAGGAGACAGTAAGCATTAAAAGAGGAAGAAACATTGTGTGTTGTGGTGATGCTATTGAATCATCTGTTGGTGGTACACAGATGCACAGTAGGAATGAGCAGAAGAAAGACCACAAGCTTTGAACAAGACCCAGGAACCACTGCACACAGGAAATTTGCTCTTCTAACTTTGTTACAAAACACTACAGCAAAATAAGTTTAGTGGGAGATTGTTTTCAATGCATATACAACAAAGTTGTCCCTAAAAGCAGTTTAGAAAACAAGGGCAAGGTGTATAAACTGTGGTAAATCCACTTAGTATCATAAATCTCACACAGAATTTCTGCTTTATAATAACAAATACTTATTTTCTTTGTGTTAAACAAATTTTAGATCACCTATTATCTGCCAAAATATGTGCTTTTGATGGCTTAATAAAGAAAATATGAAATTGGGTAGTGGGGAAACTGAGGTACAGTAGCACTGATTTGACTAAGGTTACTTAAGCTTGATGCCCAGCTTTTACCGAAGCATACATAGAATTTATCTCAAACCAAGCACCTCCTTGTACTTGCACACATCTTTAGTACAGACTGGTTGGAATACCCATATCTTGTTCTTTGTTTCTAATCCTTGATCACTGAACTCAACCACATCTGGCAAAACCCAGAGAGAATGAAAGTAGTAATCAGTGTCACTATGTTTTCTCACTTTTCTTTCCTCCTCCATCTCTCTGCCTCTTCCCGCCCTCTATCCCACCTCTCTCTCCCCAAAACATACTTTTAACCTTCTCTTTAATTCTTTCTAAACTACGAACTCTGGAAACCTTGATGTTCCCACACATGAGAGTACAGAGTGCTGGCTAATTATTGCCAAGTTGACCTTTATGGACATTTATCAGGATTTGACACAGTTCACCAACGTTGCCATTGAGACAAGAGAATGTAGGGTATTGAGCATCTCATAACTTACAGAATACTCAGTGAAATATTGGGCTTCATTGTATCTATTTCTAACAATAATGCGTTCTTCCAATGTTCATCTCTTCCCTCTGTATCCCCTGGTCTTATGTCTACTGTCCTTTGAACAAAGCGAATTTGTTCAAAATAAGTGGTGACTTTAGTAACTACATCTTTGAAACTGAGGAAAGATCTGAGAAAGGAATTTAATGTCCACTGAAGATGTGAGCATGGGAGTATTTTCTTTAACTAGACATGTACACCTAAGACTCTAGAACAGCTTGGTAAGAAGCATTCCAAAGGAGATATTTATTTTCATTTCAGTGCTTGTAAAGACTGTGCCTTCCCATTGTGCACCAGGCTGCAAAGCAAACTCCGTTAATGGAGGGTTCCTGAAAAGGAATATTTCAGCCTACCATAAAGTCTCTTGTAATCACTATAATGAAAAGCCTCACAAACTCTAGTGGGCTTTGCTTTTTAAATCGCTTACATATTTTATATTTTCATTAGGCTATGTTAGTTTTTAAATTAGACAGTTGTCATTTCTTGCCAGGCACAATGGCACATACCTGTTATCCCAGTATCTGGAATGTAGAGTAAGAGTTCAAAACCAGTCTCAACTAATATATTTAAATACATGTGTACTGAAAAGACTAAGAAAGTTGAATAAGTGTGTTTTATTGATAACTAAGGCCAATTAACTCTGACAGAAATATAGGTATCTTTCAAAATATGTTACTATTTTTATTAATCATAAATTTATAAAATCATATGCTTTTTTCCTAAAAATTCCCCCTCTTCTTGCCTACAAACCAAGAAACAAAACATTTTCAGAGTTCACTCCCCATTTATCTCTCTAGTCACTTCCCTCTTCTTTATGAATTTTAGAATCATCTATTGACTTCTAATAGTATAGATTAGTTTTCCTGTTTTTAAAAGACACATACCTGAAACAGAAAACTATGCAAGCTTACTCCTGTCTACATACAAGTCATCCATAAACTCTTTCCTCTGCTTTATGTCTGAGTGGGCTAAATAGACACTTCCTGTGGTCAGTGGATCAGAAACTCTGAGAGACTTGAATGTCATGGATGTGAGTCCCACTTTCAGCCCTGGAGCTTCTAAATCACTCAGAATAGAAAGAACAGATAGTAGCAATCATCTCAAGGAGACGCTGATGTGTGGATGTATGTACAAAACCACACATAGTGTATACATTTTGTAATCATGACCATATAATATATTTGTTTGTATTATAAATAATAATAATTACTAAATAGTTTGTTAATGTGAAGTACAGTTTCATTATAAAAAAAACAGGATATACATAAAATTTTACCAATGTTGACCAATTTTTGAGTGAATAGTTTCGTTCAATGGAGGAGAATTTAACACATTTTATGCCAATTTAGTGTTTGACTTGTATGTCTCATTTCAATACACATGTACATGAATGTGGCTATATATGTGTATATATACATATATATATACACATACATTAGTATATGGATAAATAGATGTATGTCTTAATGAAGTATTTTGGCATTCCACCATTTTACTGATAGAAAAGAATTATCCATAATGGTATATGTATGTCAAAAGGATCATACAAATGTACCCAGCAACAAGGAATTCTTCCTATCCTGAATATTCTTCCTGGAATTTAAGATTCTAATATGATTTTAATTAAGCATCAAGTCATTCATCCCTGCCATTGACCATTTCAATGGATTTACTAAGACTGTTCTTTCATGACCTTTCTCTGTACTTCTTTAAAGTCCTTTAGCAATGAACACCCAGTACCTGCCATCCAGGCAAAGAAGAATTTACAGAGTAGAAGTGCTTGCCATTCTAATCCCATACCATGTTTGACTTGCCCTCTGATATGCTGTGTACTAATTTTACAGTTATCATTTGGGTGCTTGCATCTGTCTTATTTTTTAACAAATGCAATAATATCATTCTACAGTTTCAATACTGTTTGCAGATTTAATCATGGATATTAACCAGAGACATTATAAGATAAACTACCACCTTTCTGTGTTCACAATGAATTAAAAGTAGCAGGAAACCCACATCTCATGAGAAGCTAAACAGATAATTAAGAAAATAAAACCATCAGCCCACACCTTGTTCAGTCACACTTTACTTACCCTGGAGGAGAAGTGATGCCATACGGTATGGGATGTTGAAGTTCCTTCTGAGTGCCGACCTGTCAAGGTGATTATTTTACCCAAGAGTGATTTCTTTGTGGAAGTGTCCAGATTAATACAACATAATGATAACTTAGACAAAAATATTCACATTCTCCTTGGTTATTTAGGATATAAGAAAATTTATAAAGCCAAAGTAAAAAACATATACAATTTTCTTTGTAATTTCAGTCCCAAGTGTACCGTTCTAACTATAGTTTGTCCACCACAGAGGCCATCTAAGCAAATGTGAGAGCTTCCTGAAAGAGCTGTCTCTTCACCTCTTCAGTAGCTGAAAATAGTTTAACTGTGGTGAGTTTGGTGTGTCTTTGGGTCCCATTCTGAAATATGACAGCAAGGTTGATATATTGATCAGTTCTTGACATCCAAAGCTCAAGCACTTACATGGAGTGAGTATCAATGCCATAGCACTGAGTCTGTTTCTCTGCCCTTCAGCAGATCATCTAGCTTCTTAACCAGGTCACTACCTGCTAAGGAAAACCAGACAGAAAGAAAATAGAATGTGGCAACTACAAAGATTCCCTAACTATAAACAAAAAGCACATCTGCACCCAGACAGAGGCTAAGAATCAGACAGGCCACGTAAAGAGCTCAGAATTCAGCCTTAGGAGACTAATCTTTCACTTGGGGTGTGAGTGTCAATTTGCACATTTCTTTAATTTTAGATAGGGTCTCACTCTATCTCAGGATTTCCTGGAGCTCACTCTTAAGTCGAGGAGGTAATTCTCCTGTCTCAGCCTCCTAAGGGCTGAGACTGCAGGTATCAGCTAGCATTCCTGGTTCAGGAAAACGGCCAATAATCACTGGCTACAATGAGTTTGAAAACTGACTCTTTGAAAGGATTTAATTATATTATGTTTTAAACTAGATGTGGGGGTATGTTACATGAAAGTAATTATTTGTGAAGGCTACAGGTATCAGATTCCCCTGGGGCTGGGATTACAGCCATTGTGAGCCTCCAGACTTAAATACTAGAAACTAGGTCCTCTTGAAGCACAGCAAGCACTTTTAGCTGCTAAGCTCCAAGCTCCAGGCTTGGAGATGATCTCTTAAAGGACTTCTCTGGATCCTGATAGGAGCTCAGCCACTGTTTGGGTCTGGCTTAAGTCAATCGCTCAGTTCACTCCATGAATATAAAAGGTAGGCCTGACATATATCACTGTCTACTCCTGAATACTTCCAATCACAGAGGTACCGTCACCTGAAACAGCATTTCAAGCCTTGGTGTGACAACAAATTCTAGGAGAGAAATAGAGGGGCGTTGACAGGAAGAATGCTCTGTCTTAACAGTAAAATGTGACTAAAAAAGCTACTGGAATAGAGTATTGCCATGACCAAGTAGCAGAAGACGTAGTATGGAAGAAAGAAGGGGCCATAAGTGAGCGTTGTAAATGTCGCTGTGGTTGATCATTATCTCTGTAACTGCAACACTGATGAGATTCTAACAACATCTGGCCACAGGAAACATTTGAGCCCATAACATTATTTACTCTATAAAAGGAAGCTTTAAAAATAAATGTGTCAACCACAAAGATAACCTAAAGAACATGATACATTGAGTGGACTGTAAATACCAGTCACTATTTTCCATGGGATCCTTTCACTTCCTTCTCCTAGAGGACTCAGAGGCAAAATCCCTGTGGGCAGAGGTAATGAACAGGCAAAGGCTGGAGGATGATTCAGAAGAATTCCACTCACTATTATCAGTCAGCCACATGGCTATACCACTCTGTAATAATTTAGCAGTGACTCAATATTAGATTAAGAACTTTTATAAGTAGAAATTTTTAGTTTAGATTTTACACTTTACAGTATCTCATCATTCCTGTTTGACAATAATTTATTGTATTTTGAGTACACTGAAATGCTACATGCATATATGGTGCAGTCAGATTAAGTTTGTTTTTAATATGGAAATGGTATTCTAATCTATGATAGCAAGGAGCATAGCCCGACCAGGGCACAGTCGTGCCAACAAAGTCAAAACATCAAAAGTGAAATCAATCTAAAATATGCCAGTGATTGTTCTTTTACACTCCATATTCCCCACTAACTCTTTAAGGAAGAAGAACTCGAAGTTAGTAAAGTATATTGTACAAACATAAATGTGAAGTTATTTATTCAAAATTCTTGGGGTAAAAGCTGTTTTGAGGTTCAGATTTTTTTCAGATGCATGAGATGAGAATATCATGTTTTAGAAATACTGACCTAACCTGACAAAGAAAGAGAACTTCAGACCAATCTCCCTTATGAACATCGATGCAAAAATACTCAATAAAATTCTAGCAAACCGAATCCAAGAACACATCAAAACAATCATCCATCATGATCAAGTAGGTTTTATCCCAGGAATGCAGGGATGGTTCAATATTCAGAAATCCATCAATGTAATCCACTATATAAACAAACTCAAAGAAAAAAACCACATGATCATCTCACGAGATGCTGAGAAAGCATTTGACAAAATTCAACATCCCTTCATGATAAAAGTCTTGGAAAGATCAGGAATTCAAGGCCCCTACCTAAACATAGTAAAAGTAATTTACAGCAAACCAGTAGCCAACATCAAGCTAAATGGAGAGAAATTTGAAGCAATCCCACTAAGATCAGGGACCAGACAAGGCTGCCCACTCTCACCCTACCTATTCAATATAGTACTGGAAGTCCTAGCCAGAGCAATTAAACAACAAAAAGAAGTCAAAGGGATACAAATAGGAAAGGAAGAAGTCAAAATATCGCTATTTGCAGATGATATGATAGTATACTTACGTGACCCCCAAACCTCCACCAGAGAACTCCTAAACCTGATAAACAACTTCAGCAAAGTGGCTGGTTATAAAATCAACTCAAACAAATCAGTAGCCTTCCTCTACATGAAAGATAAACAGACTGAAAAAGAAATTAGGGAAATGACACCCTTCACAATAGTTGCAAATAATATAAAATACCTTGGTGTGAATCTAACCAAGCAAGTGAAAGACCTGTATGACAAGAACTTCAAGTCTCTGAAGAAAGAAATTGAAGAAGATCTCAGAAGATGGAAAGATCTCCCATGCTCATGGATTGGCAGGATTAATATAATAAAAATGGCCATCTTGCCAAAAGCAATCTACAGATTCAATGCAATCCCCATTAAAATCCCAACTCAATTCTTCACAGAGTTAGAAAAGGAAATTCTCAAATTCATATGGAATAACAAAAAACCCAGGATAGCGAAAACTATTCTCAACAATAAAAGAACTTTGGGAGGAATCACCATCCCTGACCTCAAGCTGTACTACAGAGCAATAGTGATAAAAACTACCTGGTATTGGTACAGAGACAGGCAGGAAGATCAATGGAATAGAATTGAAGACCCAGAAATGAACCCACACTCCTATGGTCACTTGATCTTTGACAAAGGAGCTAAAACTGTCCAGTGGAAAAAGGACAGCATTTTCAACAAATGGTGCTGGTTCAACTGGAGGACAACATGTAGAAGAATGAAAATTGATCCATTCTTATCCCCTTGTACAAAGCTCAAGTCTAAGTGGATAAAGGACCTCCACATAAAACCAGATACACTGAAACTAATAGAAGAGAAGGTGGGGAAGAGCCTCGAATACTTGGGCACAGGGGAAAAGTTCCTGAACAGAACTCCAGTGGCATATGCTCTAAGATCGAGAATTGACAAATGGGACTTCATAAAATTGCAAAGTTTCTGTAGGGCAAAGGACACTGTCAATAGGACAAAACGACAACCAACAAATTGGGAAAAGATCTTTACCAATCCTTCATCTGATAGAGGCCTAATATCCAATATATACAAAGAACTCAAGAAATTAGACTCCAGACAACCAAATTACCCTAATAAAAAATGGGGTATAGAGCTTAACAAATAATTTTCAATGGAAGAAACTCGAATGGCCGAGAAGCACCTAAAGAAATGTTCAGCATCCTTAGTCATCAGGGAAATGCAAATCAAAACAACCCTGAGATTCCATCTCACACCAGTCAGAATGGCTAAGATTAAAGACTCGGGTGATAGTAGATGCTGGCAAGGGTGTGGAGAAAGAGGAACACTCCTCCATTGTTGGTGTGACTTCAAGATGATGCAACCACTTTGGAAATCAGTGTGGCAGTTCCTCAGAAAATTGGACATAGCATTACCCGAGGATCCAGCTATACCACTCCTAGGCATATACCCAGAAGATGCTCGAACATATAACAAGGACATATGCTCAACTATGTTCATAGCAGCCTTATTTATAATACCCAGGAGCTGGAAAGAACCCAGATGTCCTTCAACTGAGGAATGGATTCAAAAAATGTGGTATATTTACACAATGGAGTATTACTCAGCTATTAAAAACAATGAATTCGAGAGGTTCCTAGGTAAATGGATGGAACTAGAAATTATCATCCTGAGTGAAGTAAGCCAATCACAAAAGAACACACATGGTATTCACTCACTGATTATTGGATATTAGCCCAGAACCTTGAAATCCCCAAGATGCAACTCACAGGCCGCATGAAGCTCATAAAGAAGGAAGACCAAGTGGGGGTGCTTCGGTCCTTCTTAGAAGGAGCAACAAAATACTCAAGGGAGCAAATATGGAGACAAAGTGAGGGACAGAAACTGAAGGAGGGGCCATCTGAAGACCACTCCACCTGAGTATCTATCCCATATGCAATCACCAAAGGTAGATGCTGATGTGGAAGTAAGGAAGTACATGCTGATAAGAGCCTGATATGGGTATCTCCTCAGAGGTCTTCAAGAGTCTGACATACTCAGAGGCAGATGCTCACAACTAGCCATTGAACTGATCATGGGGTTCTCAATAGAGGAGTGAGAGTGAAGACTGAAGGAGCTGAAAGGATTTGCGGCACCATGAGGAGAGCAACAATACCAACCAACCACAGCTCTCAGGGTCTAAACCACCAGCCTGGGAGCACTTAGGGAGGGATCCAGGGCTTCACCTGAATATGTAAGAGTGGAGGGCCCTGCTGGGCATAGGTGGAAGAAGAGAACCTTGACCTCATGAAGGCTGGATGCCCCAGGGGGTGGGAATTTTGAGGGTGGGGAGGTGGGGGGGTAGATAGAGGTTACATCCACAGAGAAGAAGGAGGATGGGTGAGGGGATTGGGGGTTCCGGGGTGGGTGGGGGATGGGGTAAGGGGGCAACATAGGAAATGTAAATAAAACATCCAATAAAAAAAAGAAAAAAAAAAGAAATACTGACCTAGAGGTAGGACTGCCAAGGCCATTCAAGACACAGAGAATAAAGTTTGGAGGATCTGAGGAAAACCAAGGCCCTTGACATCATTGTATGCCTGACTGGACATGCTGCACACACAACAATAATATGTCTCAAAATATCATGTTACAGAAGCAAGCTTCATACAAGGTATATGCTACACTTTAACCTGACCTCATCAGCTTTACCTAATTATTTCATTCAGAAATCATTTATTACAGTATCTTCTAAAATGCATGCAATAAATCTGTTAGTGTAAACATTGACAAGGAATGACACTGGAATATATTTGAATGCAGTTTTATTTAAAGAAAGGCAAACATTTGCCATATTTTCTTCATAAAATAAGCACCCCAGGAAAAAATAAGAAAAGTTTCATTTTCATATCTTTTATGAACTCATAGGATTAAATATGCTACTTCTTGCAAATATATGTCAGTTTAGCTGTACAGGTTTCTGCCAAATAAGCTTCTTTTGATCTATAAGATGCACAGACGTTTTTCATATTAGCTTCAAGATAAGAAAACCTAAAATAAAAGAAATTCCAGTGTTATCACGAAATGATATAGCATTCAAATGCCTAAGAGAATACATAACTGTTGCCCTACATATAAATGTTACAAAATCCAATCTGTAGGATTTCCATAACCCATAATTCTTATCAGTAAAATGATAGTAAACCACAAAGTTATCAAATCAGTATGTAATTGTAAATATCAATTAATATTTCAACTAAGAAAGAGTCTAAGGGCAAAGAATATCAATTGGTTGTCAGAGTAGAGGGAGACAAATTTAAAAATAAATAAAGACAACTGTGAGTAGGGCTGAGAGGTATCGCTCTGTGGTGGAGCATGATATTGACAAGATCAAGAACCTGAAATAGATCCATGATACCACAGTACAACAATAAAAATAAAATAGAGCAAAACAAACTGTGAATAACTCACTTAAATATGCATTCATGCACCGCAGTTATTTGGTCTCATGATAAGTGCAATATTAAAGACCAGGAGGATATTAATGACATATTGTGGCCAAAGTTATGTAATACAGCCATTGATTTGACAGTCTAGAGGCAGAACACTGAACTAATGAGGTTGCTCCTGAACCCTAAAATTAAAGGAATTCATGCTATATAAAAGTGTGCTAACTTATCCTCATCCAATGAAAGGAATTGCTAGCTAAATCCATCATTTTTTGAGTAAGTGGCTAGGAAAAATCTTTCCTGGGGTGGAGTGGGAACGTAGGGGGTGAAAAAGACTGTTGAAACTGGTGGTTGGTGGATCCAAATCAGGAACGAGGATGTCAAGACAACTGTGTGAGGATAATCTTCATCTGCCCGGGGACTGCTTTCTAAACACCTGATGCCACGTGACTACTTACATCCCAGAGGGTGGAACCGAATGGTCTTCCCACAGCCACTGTCTGCGAGTTTCATTATAGTAAACTCCAACCCAAAAGAAAGTCTTCAAAGAGAAGAAATTCTGAAAGTGAAAAAACAAAGATATTCAGGGCTCCCATCATTATCTTCTCCATCAGCTCTATGGAGGTGACCTTGGAAATGTCAACTCCATCTGTACATACTGATTCTATGTCTGAAGTCCACAGCCTCACTCACATGATGCTGTATTACAACTCCATCTGTACATACTGATTCTATGTCTGAAGTCCGCAGCCTCACTCACATGATGCTGTATTACAAGTCATGCCCAAGCTATGAAAAGTACAAATTTTCTGTTCTCCTGGGAGATTTGAAAAATAAGCAAATAATGTGAGCAAAAGGACGAGAGTGAGGTTTAGTTTTTACACTGTTTTCACAAGTTTCTTGGAGCTACAACTTTACTGTGGTAGCTTGAGGTATCTAATAACGAGACTTGGTATTGGGGAAGCACACCATAGACATTTTAATTTTATTCTGACATCATGGCTGGAGTTAGAAAAAAATTCTCTGTCACTGTCATTTGGTCTTCTAGACCATGTTGGGTTACGCAGTGCCATTTTGTCTTGTTTTGTTTTTCTTTTCTCTCTGCCTGATTTGTTACTGAAAACAAGTGTTTCTTTCTGAATTCATTCCACATATTTATGCCTTTATATATTTTGTTTGTTTGTTTGTTTATTGCTATTACTGAGGATAGAACTTTAGGCTCTACATTTATGAATATTTTATCACTGAGCTACATTCTTCAATTCCCTATATTTCTAATTTTTTAAGAGAGAGACAGAGAAGGCTTTTTTTAAAAGTTGCCCAGGCCTGCTTTCAACTCAGTCTGTAGCCTAGACAGGTCTTGAAGTTGTGATCCTCCAGCCTTGGGTTCCCAAGGAAATGGGATTACACACCTGGGCCACCAGGCCCAAGTTCAATATTTTTTTCTCATGAAATGTAATTCCCAATATCATTTTACTATTTCTATCTTTTTCACATAATACGTAGATCTACTTGACATAAAGAGTGCAACAAAAGATAAAACAGTTTTATCCTCAACCTTGGATCTAGTGCTAAGTTTAAACAAGTGTAGGTGGCATTCCATTTAACGTATTTAATCTCTCTGGGGATCTCACATCTCGTGACTCACAGTTGCAGAACTTACCATCTCCTTTTTGTTCATCCTTATGAGACTGGAGTTGAGAGACAAGCAGGCACGCTGACTCTCTCTGCAAGTTAGCTCTTCCTTGGAAAAGTAATAACAACTGCACCTGAACCAGACCCAGTTCTCTGGACAGGGATGATGGAGTCCTAGAGAAGGAGTGCTTGTCACTCTACTGAAGAGATTCACAGACCCCAACTGTGCTCTTTACTTGTTCAAAACAGAGAGCTTTTCCACTTATAACAGTGTAACAATATTATATAAAGACAATTAAAGTCATTATAATAAAACTCTAATCTGGAAACACATACTTCTGCTTTTATTTTTATCTGAACTTTTAGACCATTTCTATCTCATAGAACATGTTTCTGCTGAGACTGATCCATTCTCACTGCTGACAATTAGTTTTTCTAAGCCAGAGTGGAAGCACCCCTTTATATAATCATTAGGTTCATTTTATTTTTGTTGTTGTTGTTGGAGAAATTGCCCATCCAAAATTTGTACTCATGTTAATCCTATTCCCATTGAAAACCATGGAATTTCACAAGAATGTTCTTGTTGTATACAGAGTTATGTAATAATACCAGCAGTGCTTCTGTATTGTGTTACAGTTGGTTAATCCAAAAACCTCTGTTCCATATTAATGTAAGATGTTAAATGTCTGGTACCATGTTCTATCCTTTCTAAGTTATTCTTAAATGTCGTGCCTATGAAGACTGTCTGCTACTTGTGGAAGTAATATAAGCAATAAATATGTTTTCCTGACTAAATCTGTGCACCAAGGCTGGGAAAGCAATACCTACCTTCTTGCTGAAAAGTAGAAGATGATCTTTCAGAAGACACTACAAAAATAGTCCAGATCACAATTAGTTCTTTTATATTGACATATCAACAGAACTACTAAAATAACTTCTGTTCTAGAATAACAAATAAGCAATTTTAGAGACAATGATAAAAATGAAGTTGTTTCCATGATTGTTTTCTGGTGATGGTACCAGAGATCCAAGCCAATGTCCCATAAATAGTAGACTAGCACTTCAATTGTACCCAGAGTCAAGGAGGAACTTGATAAGTTTCTGTAAACCTGTTCAAGAGGAGGAAAAGAGTGACTCACAGTGTGTGGTGAAAATTGTCATCACCATGGCTACAGACATCAGGAGAAGACATATGGCACCAAGCACAGTAGAGAGGAGCCTCCACGGAGGTGAGCAATTCCCTGAGAAAGATAAACCCAAGAGTGGGATCAAAGGCATCAGGTAGTGAGTATGAGGTTATAGGATGGGCAAGTTTGTTCCAGGGGTTACTTTCATCAGCAGAACATTCTAATGACTGACTTCTGATTCTCATAGCCAGCCTGTTAAATATTTTCACCCAATGTTGAAAGCCAACAATGGCACATTAGTTTAAAAAAATACCTGAAAACAGAAATATATTTGCTTATTGAACATCACATGGAAAGCTAATATATCTGGAATGTTCCATGGAACTAGTTTAATGTCTTTAATTTAAAACAGGGGTTAGTAGTCAATATAGAAAATACAAATACCACTGGATAAAGATAAGTCAAAAACATGAGTAACTAATTCACAATTTGTATAATATAGGAACTGAAGTAGAAAGCTTTTTTGGTTAAAATAATCAATTAACAGAACAGCATTTTAGTCCTATATTTGGCCTCAAACCCTACTCTCTACCACCCTCTTTAGGGTGAAGAGACTGTGTGTGGTGGGGGAGCTAAACAAGAATACAGTTTGAAAGCTAAATGGGGAACGATTGGTTTAGCTCTGAATTCTTCTCTGTACAGGTGGTTGCATTCTGAATTAGGAAGCCAAACGAGTGTCTTTTGATCAGTCCTTTTCCCTTCCATACTTACTGACTCTTTTCTTTAACCCAGCAAGCATGTTTCAAGGTTTACAGTGTGTCATGCAAGGATGAGACTTAGTAATGGAATTGAGAATGGGGGTTGGCCACACTTGAATGGATTCTACCTTCTCTCTGCTGGCAAGCAGCTTGGAACTGAGTCACATCCATAATAGACTCAAGCTTCACCCGGATGCTCAGTGTCACACAGCAGTCCTCTTCCTCTTGGTGTTTCTCATCTATTTGACTTTTCTTTCTTTTGACCTTGCTGCTAATATTCTCCTCCAAATACCACTGACTGGACACATCCTCTTCTTAGGAGCAAGAAAAGAAGATAGACGTGTTCTAAGTGAACATTCTATGGGAGCCTATGTTCACTGTAATGGGGATTTGCTGTCTTTTCATTTGGGGGTAAGTTTTCAGACTACTAGAGTTATTATGGAAAACTTAATTCATATTTTACTCTCTCCACTTTAGCAGTGTTCCTCACTGGGAATGCTCCTGTCTTTTAAAAAATAAGGCAAGACTGAAGATGAAAGTGGCACTCTTGTTCCTAGCATTTTGTCACTCAAGCTCCGATTTTCCTTTCTTCCTTCCTCCCTTCCTCCCTTTCTTCTTTTCTTCTTTCTTTCTTCCTTCCTTATTTAGCAATCTATGAATTGGCCTCTGCCAATTCCTAATCTCCCTTTCTCTATCTAAGCTTGTATCTTCCAGACATTTAAGGCAAGCCTCTGATAATCAAAGGAACATTCCAGAAATTAGCCATAACCTATAACTACATTAGCTGTATAAAACCATCACAAAGACTTGATTTTATCTTTACTTATATCCAATTTGTTTTGGGCTTCAAGTCTGTAGGAAATGCATCCATCTTTTGTTTGTTTCCGAATAATACGAGAGTAAAGTTTCAAAGAGTCTCCTGTACACAATACTGTGGTCAGAAACCCATCAGCCCCATCAAATTCATAATGCCCCAGAACAAGTTCCAAAACCAGCTACATCCAGTAATTTTTTCATACTTTAATTTCCATAATCCTGCAGCTAGGGAATTCAATTTCATCCTTTTTAACTTCTCTAAAGTTTATTTTTCTACTCAAGGCTAAAGCAATTCTCACGTTAACAATAAACAATGTAAACTATCTACATAACTGTAATTATTGTGATATTAATCATTTGGTATTTCTTATATATGAGATTAAATTGACATTTCATTTTAACTTCTGTGTTTCTAACTAGATTTAGAAAGAAGAGGGGGAGGAGAGGAGGGGAGGGGAGGGGAGAGGAGAGGAAGAAACCTTTCAGCCCCCTTTTTATAACCTTAGCATATAACAAACCTTAACCTGAATTTTCAACAGTCTCCCTGTGTTTACTGAATACAATATCATACCTTCACCAGTGATGTCTTCTGCTGTGTTTTTGTCTTTCTTAAAATGTTTTTTGTATTTTTGCCTCTGCTCAATGGATGAAAATTCATTCGAATGAAATGTATTCCTAATATTGTTCTTTGCTTTGCTCTTCTGCTGCGAAGTCACATTTAGGGTAGAACGGGTTACAGGTGCTTCATTCATCTTTATAAAGACAAAAGTGCTGTAAGGGAAGGAATGAAAATATCAGCATATTATAGTCTGGGAAAGTGTATTTTAGTAAAAAATGCTTAACACGATAATTCTAAAAGCATTTGTGTCGAGGAATAGATATGACCATATGCTTTTATGAGTGCATGCTTTTAACTTTGAAGCCTAAAATACATGAAAACAGATTACTGAAACTTTAGAAGTAAATTAATTTTAGTTAGTTAATTATTTTCTAAAAGCACTGTGGTTCTTAGGCTCCAATCAAGCACCTTGTAAATGTGCTATGTAATTAAGTAAAATCATGCTACGTAAATGCTTTACCAGTGGGCTACATTCCCAGTCCTTGGGTCTTTCTTGTTTTGATTTTGTTTTATTGGTTTGTTTTCTGTTTGGGTGTTTGTTTGTTTGTCTGTTTGTTTTGAGACAAATTCTCACTACACAACTGACAGGCCTTGAACTTCTAATTCTCCT
Organism: Grammomys surdaster; assembly: GCF_004785775.1. Taxonomy (NCBI): domain Eukaryota; kingdom Metazoa; phylum Chordata; class Mammalia; order Rodentia; family Muridae; genus Grammomys; species Grammomys surdaster. Next base: position 11,114,826 of record NW_021604792.1, read on the forward strand.
GCTTCCCAAGGAGGTAGTTTTCCCAGCATGGATCACTATGCTTTACCAACTTAGTTCTTAAATGTGACTAGGCTGGTTGCGTAGTTTACAGTCCGTGCTTAGCACGTATGAGGTGCTAAGTCTATCTTTATCAAAACACACATACACACATACACACACACACACACACACACACACAAGCACATATGCACAAAAGAAGGCAAGAAAAGAAAGAAAGAAGAAAGGAAGGAAGGAAGGAAGGAAGGAAGGAAGGAAGGAAGGAAGGAGGAAGGAAGGGAGAAAAAAGGAAGGAACTCTTGTCTATAATATAAACTGAAAAAAAATTCAAAGATCCAAGAGGCAGAGGCAGGGAGATTCCTGAGTTTGAAGCCCACACCAGATCTGCATTGCAAGTTCTGGACCAACCAGCTACATAGTGAAACTCTTTCTCAAAACCATAAAAATAATAAACAAACAAAAACAATCAAAACAAAAACAAAGCAAAAAACAAATCTGCAAGAATTAATTAAAACATATTTTAAAAGACAAAATATATCTTGTGAAAAAATTTAAATCTGCTTTGTTATTCAAGGAGTGTGATTTGTCAAACAAACAAACAAACAAACAAAACAAGCAAGATAGATAAAATACCAAAATATCTAAAACTCAAAATGGGAAGAAAATTTCGTTGTATGCTATTTCCTAACTTTGATTCTCCATGGCAGAGCTTGAGAACACTGACCAAAATATAATAATTCATTTGTGACTCAGGTTCCAGAGAAGCTTTACTGTGAAAAATTGTTATATCTGAAAGTCACTATGCCTAGATAGAGGTCGTGGTATCCTTACTTTGGTCTGTCATTGATTTCTGTAGATTGGGAATAAGAATCAAATAAAATGAAACCTTGCTTTTTGGCATACTCTGGTTAGTGTTTATTTTTAATTAAAATTCCTTAACCAGGGCTGGAGAGATAGCTCAGTAGTTAAGAATACTAGCTGCTTTTCCAAGGGACTTCTCAGAACCCACATGGTAACTCACAATCCTCTGTAACTCTCAATTCAGGATATTCCATGCTCTCTTGTCGTTACTTGAGGCACCAGGCACACACAGAGTGCACATGCATATATACAGATATAACACTCATACTTAAAAAATAGAGATATAGTAAAACAATTTAAAACCATGCCTTGAGGGGGATTTATTCCCCCAAGAACAGGTTGTATTAGTTATATGTTCCAAACTCTTAACCAGAAATGGTCAGACATACCTGAAGCAAGGAGGAAAGTCCAGGAACAGACGCTAAAACATTAATATGTGCTAACCAGCAGAGTCAGGAGCATGTAAGACACAACTGGGAGCAGGGGAGGAAGCTGCTTGATCACGCTTCAGAGCCCCATAACAAAGTCTTCACGGTTGTTTTACATTTCCCCTTAGCACCCACAATATGGGTGAGAGCATGGCTTAGAACTCAAGTAAGATCACCTGTCCATCTACTGCTTAGTACTCAGGAGGCTGTGCATTCATTCACAGCTTACTCAAGTGAGGCCACACATTCATTCCAAGGCACACCAAGTCTTGGATCTTGAAAGCAACAAGCAGACATTGATGTGACCAAGTATTCCATTCACTAAATGTTGTTATATCTGACTCTCTAGAACCTCAGCTTAAACTCAATCAAGTCAGGATGGCTTGAGAATGATGTGTGTGTGTGTGTGTGTGTGTGTGTGTGTGTGTGTGTGTACACGTGCCTGTGTGTTAAGGTGTGGTCACCCTTAACCTTCCTTTGAACTTAACTAAATTTTAGACAGTTTTCTTCCAGACTATAACTGGCTAACCTACATATTTTCCAAAGTACATACTTTTGAAGACTGGATTTGTGTGTTTTGAGATATAAATCTTCAGCCTATTCCCAGACTTGTGCCCTAGAAATGTCTGTGTCAAAGATTCAGGTAAAGACATTCCTTTAGAATACTAATATAGTCATTAAGGAGAAAAAAATAAGCTCTCTGTCCAGCTCAGCTTCAGAAAGCACAGACTGGGACAACAAACATCTAAGCCATTGGCTGACCTCCTCCATAATGCCTTCTGGAATTTTCCCATCAGCTCATGTTATCTCTTTCTTTTGTTTCTGTTTGCTTCAGAATTGAACTCCATTTCTTTCCCCTATTTCTATCATCTTGAACAAGTTGTTTGCCTATTTAATTCTTCCTAGTGGATTTCTTTCTGCCTGCATATTCAGAAATAGTTTATGCGGAAGTTTTGTCTTATGCTTTACTTTCTTTTTTGTAAAATTGAAAGTTAAGTAACTAAAAAGAGGGGAAACAAAACTTTACTGTTATTCTCCCCAGGCCTGACTTAACATTCTAGTAATGAGAAGTCCAGATAGACAACAGAGTGGCAGGGATTCTGAGAAGTTGCAGCCCCAACACTGCTACCAATGCTGTGAGGATGGAAGGATAAGAAAGGCGCTGGCCATGATCCCCTGAACCACAGTCTGGTCGAAAGTCTTATATTGTCCAACTGCTCTCATCCTGGGTCTCTTTTCATATCCCTAAGAGTTCCCCTTCATTCAGTGGCCTGGGAAATGGCTCAATCCTCCTGGCTGTACAGTTTGAGGAGCCTGACTCACAGTCTTGGTGCCTCTACTACTTATGTGCAACTTGGATGTCTGGATTCTGGACTTAAGACTGCAGTAAAGAATTTCAAGATGAGTCAAAGTGACACAAACTTGGCTTGATTGTTGATCAGGAGAAAGGGTATATATAATTTGAATTGTATCACAGAGAAGTTTTCCTCAGGGTCATCAACCATGGAAAGAGATTTGGGGATTTTGGAATTATACTATGTAGAGGAAAGAAAGAAAACATTTTAACTGTTTGAAGTATAAATGAAATCACTGGGTGATTTATGCACACACTAGATAGGCTTACATGCAAGAAAGAAAAAATTTTAATGAACAAAAATATGGATGGATGGATGAATAAGTAAATTAATTAATTAATAAAATTTATGTAGATTATATACATACAAACAAAATCTTGCAACATATTCTACCAGGGCATACTTAATTAGCCATCTTAGCAATTATATGTGTGATATTTTTAGGAAGTATAAACTCTAGAAATTTTGACTCAGCTAGCAAGAAACAGTCCAAGGAAGGGAGCATAAGGGCTTCTGCCCTTCCTAAGATCCTCATGAACATTTCCTCCTTCCTTTCTTGTCTGTTATTTTGTTTAAAACAGCACTCTTCAATTTTGTACATTTTCCCAAAAATGACATAATTTTATTTTTCTTTATGGCTGGATAATACTCCTCTGTGTGTGTCTGTGTGTCTGTGTATGAGCAATATTGACACAGACACACACACACACACACACACACACACACACTCATTTATCCATCCATAGATACATAGGTTGAGTTCAGGAATGAATAGTTCCATCATAGTACGGGTGTGAAGAAACTTGAGTTTTGAAGCTACAAGGCTGGATCTGCAACATTTCATCCTCTGCCAATTCTAATCTAGTCAGGCAAGATTCTTTCCAGGAACTCTCATGTGCATATTTGTCATTGGATGAATAGTTAGCAAGTCTTTCACTCTCTAAGCTATCTTCTCATTCGGGAAATGTTTTCCCCTTACCTGTGCAGAACCTTTTGATTTCCTTTTTCAATTCTAGCTGTGATTTCCTGCACTGTTAGGGTCCTCCAGAAGGCTATTGCCTGTGGTTTTTCTTGAAGTCTATCTTGCTTGCATTTTTATGGATAATTTTTTCCATGTATTATTGGCCACATATACTTTCACTTAAAAGGTGTTTGGTTCCCTTAACACTTAAGTTGGAAGTCTTACATTAAAATCTGATGCATTTGATGCTTTGATATATTGATACACTGAAGTTGTTGGGGTTTTTTCTTTTTGTTGTTTTGTTTTTAATGTGGTATTGGTTATTCTATGAGAGCTACAGATTCAAGGAGTTGTTAAATGGATCTAGCCTGCCATCTAATGTCTATGCAGAAAATAACCATAGCTACTTTAGAAATCTAGCCTTGTTGAGGGCACCACATGAAAGTTCTTGTGCCTACAGTTCTCCAGAACTTAAGAATGTTAAGCATAATTATCTTCTCAAAGGAATAAATGTAAAACCTATTCTTCCATCTACAAAGCTGGGAATTGGAAGTGATTAACAGCCTGTTGATCTGTTGGGCTGGGTCATATCAAGCTCCTACAGTCAGAACCAAAGATGGCTAGTAATATATAGTAATCTGTATATCCAGAGGCTCACCAAGCTCCCACATCAAGGACCAGAGATGGCCAATAGCCCAAAATATCTCTACATTATGTGTATGTCTGAGACCAGGCCATATCCTCAGTAGGCCTTTAAGCTAATACAGGTAGCCTATCTCTAGAACCTATCTCCTTGGAGGAAACAAGTTGAGTCTCAATGTAATCATGCTTTCTTGTACACCAGGAATTGTAATGTACCAGGAAACTTTTTTTCCAAATTATACTGTTTAAATCTGCTGGCAGTAAACCACTTGGCATCAGACCTCTGAGGCTTGATCCAGGTTGATGAAGTCAATCTGAACTGAATTTTTATTTGCACCTCTTCAAGGTTCGTTTCTCTGCCTACTATGATTACCTGTAAGGTCCCCCTCACAGCCTTCCAAACTGTGAAGAAAATCTGGGGCCACAGAACTGCCTTGCAAATTAGTTAATTAGGGTCACTAACACATGTCAGAATAGATGTTAGATCATAGATGATAACTGGCTTATTTCCCTACAAATGAATAATGATATTGTTGACAAATCAACTGAAAGCACAGCATTAGTAAGAAAAATCATTTTAAAAAGAAATATATTTGATGTGTCCAAAAGATCCAGTAGCCATTCCCCACTCACACACCCAGCTTCTTAGTCCTGACCTGAGGTTAGGTGTGGTCTATCCCATCACTGACCCATCTTTCTCTGAGCCCGGTCTCATCCTGTAAGGTAGTCTGACAAGTCCATGTCTTGAGGAAGGAACCAAGCCTCCCTACTATGAAACAATATACAGATATCATATTTAATGTATTTAAATGAAAGATTTAGATAGGAGCCTCATTCCTGTCCATCAAAACTATGCACAAATATTTCCATCTTGCTAAGAATTTATCAACAGGTATAAAGACTGGTTCACCTGTGGCATTCACTTCATCTGAGATATTAATGGATCATAGCCATACCATGAGATGGGGTCCTATTGGTAGAAAGGGGTATGTATCCTGGAAATGGAGATCTCATGCTTTGCTGCTGGAATGGGGTAAGCCATCTACTTCCACAGCATGGCTTCTGCTGCCATAATACACTATGATAACAAGGGTTCAATATCCAGGCCATGGGCTGAAACCCTGAGTCCAAGTAAGATTTTCTTCCCTATGTGGTAAATAAGATAACAAATTTGAAAGACATGAGAAAATGAAGCAACTTTTGATCTACCATTTGGCAGAAAGAGACAGAACATAGAGAAAAGGCAAAATCAGTATCTGTACTCTATAAAGACTTCAAGGCTAGTTTAGGCTGTCAAAAATTATTTCATATCAAGAAATAAGATATTTACAGTATGGTATTAGTACTTTCTTAGGTGGTTACTCTGATTTCTGTACTAACAATGAGATTCACTCTGTTGTGGAGTGGTCTTCTGTTCAGTTCCTTTGCTTTGCTTATCAAAGCCAAATGATTCGGAACGTGAGTAACCACAACTGCGTTAATATCCATTTTTAAGTTGGTTGGTCTCCTCCTGACGTGGTAAGTTGGATGTTCACCTTCTTGAGGCTATATGCTCATTAAATCTTAGAAAGAAAAAGAAATCTGAGATGGCACCCAAGACAAGAGCTTCACTTGGGGCTTTTGTGCCTCTCGTTTCACAGGACCATACATCTACACTTAGCAGGAATTCTGATTTTCATACAAAAGGAAACTAAAGGTAGAGGGGCAGATGTCTCTCTCTCCCTGTATCTGTTTTGGACACACCCTCGAGTGGGTTTCTTATCTGCTAAGTGAATATCATCATGAGTCAGTATGGCACTTTGCCTGGCAGTGGAACTCAAAAGGATTTGTAAAGTCAACAGTGTGTGCATATTTATTCACATGGTGTTTGGGTAGGTGGAGAGGACTAACAACTCTGTAGCTGAAGAGAACCAGCAACTAATGAGAGTAGAGTAAGATCTAGAAGCTTCTTTCAAGTGAATTGAAAATCAGAAAATTCAAAACTTGTGCTTGATTCAACCCTCCTAGTGCCCTGGGTTGAAACATGGAGTAGTCAGAGAGGGAGAGTAGACCCTGCTCATACCTAAGGACTTTTTCTTGATATTTTGCCTGAGGGAAAGGCTTGATCTACCAGTGTTTGCAGGAGACAGCTTTCAAGTTTTCAGATTAAGTCTTGCTGAATAGAACCCTGCAGTCTCTCTCTTTTTTTTCTCTGTTTTCTTAATGGATATTTTATTTACACTTCATATGTTGTCCCCTTATCCCATCCCCCACCCACCCAGGAACCCCCTATCCCCTCACCCCTCCTCCTTCTTCTCTTTGGATGTAACCCCTGCCTACCCCCCACTCCCACCTCCCCACCCTCAAAATTCCCACTCCCTGGGGCATCCAGCCTTCACGAAGTCAAGGATCTCTTCTTCCACCTATGCCCAGCAGGGCCCTCCACTCTTACTTATTCAGCTGAAGCCCTGGATCCCTCCCTAAGTGCTCCTCAGCTGGTGGTTTAGACCCTGGGAGCTGTGGTTGGTTGGAATTGTTGCTCTCCTCATGGGGCCACAAACCCTTTCAGCTCCACTGGCCTTCACTCTAACTCCTCTATTGGGAACCCCATGATCAGTTCAATGACTAGTTCTGAGCATCTGCCTCTGAATATGTCAGACTCTTGAAGACCTCTGAGGAGACATCCATATCAGGCTCTTATCAGCATGCACTTCCTGACTTCCACATCAGCATCTACCTTTGGTGACTGCACATGGGATGGATACTCAGGTGGAATGGTCTTTAGACGGCCCCTCCTTCAGTTTCTGTCCCTCACTTTGTCTCCATATTTGCTCCCTTGAGTATTTTGTTGCTCCTTCTAAGAAGGACCGAAGCACTCCCACTTGGTCTTCCTTCTTCATGAGCTTCATGTGGCCTTTGAGTTGCATCTTGGGCATTTCAAGGTATTGGGCTAATATCTAATAATCAGGGAGTGAATACCATGTGTGTTCTTTTGTGATTGGCTTACTTCACTCAGGATGATAATTTCTAGTTCCATCCATTTACCTAGGAACCTCTCGAATTCATTGTTTTTAATAGCTGAGTAATACTCCATTGTGTAAATATACCACATTTTTTGAATCCATTCCTCAGTTGAAGGACATCTGGGTTCTTTCCAGCTCCTGGGTATTATAAATAAGGCTGCTATGAACATAGTTGAGCATATGTCCTTGTTATATGTTCGAGCATCTTCTGGGTATATGCCTAGGAGTGGTATAGCTGGATCCTCAGGTAATGCTATGTCCAATTTTCTGAGGAACCGCCAGACTGATTCCATCTCACACCAGTCAGAATGGCTAAGTTTAAAAACTCAGGTGATAGTAGATGTTGGCGAGGGTGTGGAGAAAGAGGAACACGCCTCCATTGTTGGTGGGACTGCAAGATGGTGCAACCTGCAGTCTCTCTTAAAACCAAAAGAAAGAAAAAGAAATCCTGCCTCTGCCAGTCTGCCACTGCAGCACTACCTCCTGAGTGGAGCATCCTTGATAGTTTTGTAAAACATAGCACTAGGCAAGATGTGCTACCTGCAATGGTGTGTGATGTCTTTGTATTAGGTGTTGTTATCAGAGTCAGGGAGAAAAGCTATAGCTGTATCTCCTACATTATCCCCAGAGCTCTGGCAGGAACTACAGATCATTCTTGAATCCCATGTCCTTGTCTTCTGTTGGATATACCCTCAAATGGTTCACTTTCCAGATAAACAACTGAATTTCTAATTTTATGTTTCATCGGGGGGAAAAGAAGCATAGATCCATATAATGCATGATGTATATTTTCCCTGCTACAGAGTCTTCCTCAAGCTGTCTGTCACTGCAGAGTTAATGATAAACCAATGGGAAAAAGATCTGGAACTCTCAACTTTCCATGAAGATGAAGTTTAAACTGACAATAAACATAACTACAAGTATCTTTCTGACCCAAAACTAAGAGGTAAAATCACATTCATACATTTGATATTTATACTCTCAGACACTCTAAGTTCTGGGTCACGCAGACTATCTTTAACTGACTACTAAGTTAAACCAGCAATATAGAATGTATGATTATTTCATCCATAGTTGGCCCATGAGTTATACCACAGTTTTCAATCCCAAGGTTCATGCTCTAGGCAGACTCATGTCCATGCTCACTTCAACAAAAGCTTCAATGGGCAAAAAATAGAAGCAGCTAGTGGATTTTATTTTCCTGTGCCCACCTTGCTGCACTTTTGCAAAGAATACTATTCTTCTACTCTACTTTAGTCTCACTAAAAGCTCCCATAACCTGTCTCCCCATCTCTAATTAGTTATTTAGGAAAATGTTCCAGGGTAGATAATCCTACCTTAAAGCCATGTCACCCAAGGACTGGGGTGATTTCAAGTTCTTCAATGACAGTACTAACTTTGATGAACGTAGTTCACAGGACTCTTTAAGAAAAGGACATTTAAAGATCAGTGTTGAGAGGAGTTGGGCGGAGTGGGGGGGCACATCTGAGAACTCAGGGAAGAGAACTCAGGACCTGAGTTTAAAGAGGGCTGGGGATAACTATTTGGATTATGTGACTTTGACCTCAGAGTCATAATTTTGCTTCCAAGAATTCCTGGACTGTCAGTTGGCTCATTTTTATGGCTCATAATTTATACAGTATGATAAACTGTTCACTATTTCCTCTTAATTACTACACAGCTGTTGGAGCATCACCAAAACTTTATAGTAAGGGATAGATACGAAGAAACAGGAGTGAATCACCATAATGTAGGAGTTTAGGACTCCAGACAATGGAGGAACACTTCTGAGAAGGTGGGGATATTTAAGGGCTCTGGAAAGACATTAAAGATGACAAAATTTTGTGTTATTTCCAGTTTATAAATGTAGAAATTGGAATTTATAAGGTTAACTACCGGACATATGCATTTTAATGATTTCATGCTGGGCTTTAGAAATCAGTTACTATAATAACAAAGGAAGAAAGATGCAGTATCCACATCTGACACGTGTCTCCAAAGATTCTTCTTTTTTTATTGGATATTTTATTTATTTATATTTCAAATGTTATTCCCTTTCCTTATGTCCCCATAAACCCTCTATTCCATCCCTGTTCCTCCTCCTCCCTTTTACCTTTATACCATTTTAATCACATGCAAGGATTAAGGTCAGTTCTAGGTTGAGAAACTAGCAATACAATAGATCCAAATAGTCAGTGAATAATCAAAACAATAAACACAAATAGTCAAAGAGCAAACAAGGCAATAAACAAAGTTCTGTGACCACTCCTGTGAGCACTATTTCTAAGGGCTTATCAGGATGACCAAAATATCGGAGACAACTTCCCTGTCCTAGCCCAAAGTCATTTTCCTGCCTGAAGCCTACTTCTTTGTTACAGCCTAAGATTTATATTCCTGTCTGAAATTATTTCTTTGTTCTAGCCTAAGATTTAGACTCCTGAATCTGACATTGGCCAAAGCTTCTTCAAAACCTCATTTTATTTTGATCTAAAGGAGGTATTCATGGAGTATGCTGGAGTGACAGAATACCAGCTGTTCCAAACACTGAAGGTCAATTATGCCACCTACATACTTGTTCTCCTGTGTAGGTCCCTGCAATAAGAAAAGAGGACTTATGCAAATATGTTCACAAAGTATGAAAATAATTAATGTTTGAAAAGGTTGAGCACATTATACAAATCACTAAATTCTTTTATCAAATTTCTAATAAATAAAAAGAGAAGCCAAGATACTGTCACTACACTAGTCTTACTTAATGTCTACCCACTGTTAAATATATCATAATATTTAAGCCAAATTAGAAAAAAAAATCACATGAGGCAATTAGAATTGGAGTCTTTGTAAACGCTACTAGCAGAGTTTTGATCCAGGAAAAGTAAGATGAAAGCTCAGTAGCCAAAGTAGGTTCTAATTTTGAGAGTCTAACACTAGGTAGTTTATTTTAAGCATATGTAAGCACTGAATAATTTGGGGGAGGGAATGTCCTGGTGATAATAAACTCAATCCCATGAGCACAACAAAGTTTAAGACATGAGTACATCAAAATCTTGTAAGGTACTAATGCCATCTTCCATAAATATGGGTTCTATAGATTTAACTAAGGAAGCAGGTTAAAGGCAAATAAAATGTGTTGTAAGAGTCTGGAGAGTATAATGCAATAGGTTGACTGAGATATACAGGCTCACGATAAAGGGAGCCAGTGTGGCCTGGCCATACTGCTAGAGCAGAGGTCACCAGACTACTAACCACCTCCACCCCATGCCCTCTAGGCAGAAAGCAGGTTATGCATCTATCCCTTCAAAGAGATAAGTCAGTGTACTTAACATTCCTGGATCCCCTGGTGCTTATCTGTGAAACACAGGCACAAGAGTATTTCTCCTCCTTTTTAATTTTTTTAAAGAGAAAATAGTTGCAATTGAAGCCAACATTGAATGAATTGCCTACATGGCTACTCTAACTGACATAGGCAAGCGTGAGGGAATTACAAGAAGGATTGACAAAGGACCAAGAAAGGAAAAGCTCATCTTTTTAAAGGTCACTTCAGAGATTCTTTTTTTAATCTCTTTATTCAGATGATTAATTTGACAATTGATATTATGAGAAAAATGAGAAAAATCTGACACATTACAACAACACATGCCAGAAAATTGTGGACTGCCAAGATTATGTTTGAGCAACAAATAATCTGTAGTAGCTTTAGTTTGTGAAAAAGTGGTTTTTAATTCACCCATCTATTGACTAACTTCTGTTAATATTTTCTGTTATATTAGTACTTTCTCTAATCATACAGGCAATATTTGAGACCTCTCTTTTTATTCTAGTAATCATTCTTGGGACTGATCATTTAAAAAGTTTTAAAACAGTGTTAGTACAATAAAGCAACATTATGTATCCCACTAGCGTGTATAGCACTCCTATTACAGGTGTGCCTCATCTCCTCTGACCTCCCCCCACCCATGGATCTTGTGTTCACAAGCTAAGAAGTAACATATAATACAGTCAGTAGACATAACAGCATCATTTGAGGTCAATAGTATTGTGTCCTTATTGTTTTCTCAAGGTCTTGGCTTGATGAGTTAAAATCTCCATGTATCCCCAAGTTATCAGCTTACTCTTCCTCTTGGGGCATCTCCACTTGATGTATTTGTCATCTATCTTCAGACACTCTGTTTGTCCAGTGGTCTCCAGGATGCTGTCCTGGTTGGACTCATCAAAGTGTGAGCCATCCTGTGACGTCACTCATTTCCTGGAAAAACACAGCATAGCTTTGTCCTGATGTTTAAAAAAAAAAATCTGAACCTTTCCATTAATTCGATTCTAGATAGTTCTACTTAACAAAAACTTTAGGCTACGTTTCCTTTAGAGGAAAATATGTTGGGGCATCATAAGAAACATTATCCTTTAAAGTGAAATAAATAGCTAAATATAGCATAGTTTACAGAGACTTGTTGTTTATGTTTCCTTTTTATTTTTAAAATTTGCTATTTAAGTATTTGATTGTGTCATCCCACAATAGTTTGACCCTGTGGCTTATAAGGGATTCTAATAACATGATTAATATTTCATATATTATTACATTCCTTAAATCATTTATTAGTATAAGCAGAACCATTTTCAGTTTTCAGTTGTAAAGAAATTCTTTAAAAGGAACTGTATAAAGAGCTCCATGCCATATCTAGGGCTGTGCTCTGCAGCTGGCTGGTGAGGGAGAGGCAGTGTACATGCCTGAAGTACAGAGATCTCCACACACCTGACAGCAGAGGTGGCCTCAGACACAAACAGCCTCAATTCCAGATGCCAAGCTAATGAGTAGCACTATTTACTAATTATGCACTAGAAGCTTGAATTATTGTGTAAATTATGCCCAGAGTAGAGGACAGGCTCTAGGATACTCCTCTGACTTCCTCCCTTGATGGTCTGATGATTTATGTCAGACCAAGGGCAAGAACAAAACTCAAAAGCAAACAAAATCTACTTAATGGGCATTAATGTCTTAAGATTTAAACTTAAGGCTCTAAGATCTGAGATCTTTAAAATTCAGGATAATTTCAAGTTTGTTCTCAAGAGGACTCTCCTATAGATAACAGGATACTCAGAAATACCTGAGAAATAATCACAGAAAATCCTGAAGAAGAAAACAACCACGCTGTCCCATGCAAACGTGGAAGTACATATCCAGTTGATATTATAAATGGAACAATAAAATTTAGTTAATTAACTAATTAATTAACTCACAGCCCCATGAAGGAAGAACTCACTGAAAGGCTTTAGTTCTGACTATATTTTTCAGGCTCTCTGATGTAACAGATTCTTAGGTTGTAGCAAAAAGTAATTTTAATTGAACACTTAAAAATATTCTAACTCCAACTGATTATACTTCTAGTTTAACCCCTTCCTGCTGCCAAGAGACTTTGAGAACAAACAATTACGCTTCCATTTCTTGGTCACTGTATTATCCAGGAGAAATATTTGTTAAAGCTTCTTGATTTCATTTCATCCATATTTTCCCTCTTAAATTCATCTCACACATGCTCACAGTGTTATTTTTAATTTTTATTATGTTGAACAAAATTGAAAATGTATTAAATGAATTATAATAATCATAAATACAAAGAAATCTGGGTGGTGTTTGATTAAGCTCGGTGTCTGAAAGTCCAGGAATGAAAATGTCTCCGTTTTTGATGTGAAGGACAAGATAAAATTCCATATTTGGCTAACAGTTGCTAGCGCACTTTTGGATGGATGTGTGATTGTCCAGGCATCAGCAGGAAAGACCTCCCACATTCCGAATAACAAATGCCTCACTGCACCAACCCTTCTGCTGCCTCCTACCAGCAACAGCCTGCTTCCCAGCTTCCTTCTTAGGCAGACTCTTCCTGCAGGTGCTCTCAGGGAACAGAGGTGCCAGCAGTTCAGCATGGATAACATGTCTCAGTAGGATTGGATTTATTTATCTGTTTGTTTTTTATTTTTAACCGAAGGAACTCACTAAACCTTTCTACCATTTCTGTCCCCAAGTCCCTTATGTCTCATTCATTCCCAGTTTCCTGTAACTGGACTCTCCATCTTCCAAGACTTCATGTTAAATGTTTTCCTTCTTTCATTACACTCTCTCCACAGCCACACTCCTTCTGCAACATTCCATTTCCCTCAAGTTAGGTAGGTTTTCATTCTCCAGTGCATCTCTATCCCTTGTGCTAATCTACACATGTCAGTTAAAATATCCAATGGTTGAGAAATAGCCAAAAAAAAAGCTGATTGATTATGGTGAATTTAGACTGTTGAGCTTTACAAAACCAGGAATGTTGTGTTTTATAAAAGATAGAGAAAGAAAGAATACGTTTGGTGGAGGTGCAGTACAGTGTGGATGAAGGGGTGCCTCTGCAGGCCCATGCTGTGGTATCCCTTCCCCCTCTGAGGTACCAGCCACAGGATGGTATAGTATAGAGTAGAGTTTATTCAGGACATGAGGAGGGGAGTTGAGAGAAAGGCAGAGAGAGAGAGAGAGGGGGGGGGAGGCTAACCATGAACATGTGGAGAGAGGAGGGAGGAACAAGAGGAGAGAGGAAAAACAAGAGGGCAAGAGAGTGAGGAGGCAGCAAGCTTTTCCTTTTATAGTGAGCCAAGCACACTTGACTGTTGCCAGGTAACTGTGGGGCAGAGCCTAGACAAAATGCCAACAAGGAATGAGTAGTCTTTTTTTTTTTTGTGGAGCATGTGCAATTTCAATATAAAGCATATCCTTCTTGTCCTTTTGAAGAGCCACCTATAAAAGCATTAAAAGTCATCTCTATAAGCTTTTTATATTTAACTTTAAATGACATACAGAGGGTACCTTCAAAATATCTTTGGATTTTGGATAATGATTACCTATAGATCCTGGGCAACATGCTAATGACACCTGCAGATTAGCCTCAGAGTGTAACAGTCCATCAGCATGGGCTTTACTTAACAGCACAGTGACTTCTGTAGGCTCTTTACCAGTAAGTTGTTTAAGACATGTCTTTCTCATCGTTACCAAGGCTGTCATTTTTGTAAATAAGAGTTAAAGATCATTGTAGGGAACTGTGACATGCATAAATTTCTATACTACTATTACCTTTGTTGACATATAATTCCAATAGGGGATGAGGAGAAAAGGTAGGTCATTGATAAGGAAGTAAGGGATTAATTCTTTGAGCTACTGCTTTGGCAGCAGTATTATTTTTTTTAAACTATTCATTGGTTCTCTGTGAATTTCACATCATGCACCCCAATCCTACTTGTCTCCGTCTCCTTCTATGTCCATTCACCTCTGCAACCTCCCTCACCAACAGAGGAAAATAAAACTCTCATGGAAGCTGTAGTATGCCACATTGTGTCCTACAGTTTACCTACGTTTGTCTACAATTCTTTGCTTGCAAATGTTTGATGAAATGACTCATTGCTCTGGTACAAGTCCTCTGGCTTCTGCTACTCTATCAATACTGGAACCTCACTGGGACTCCTCTGAGATAGCCTCTTGTTGCCCTGTGTCAGGGTGACCTTGTAGTTTTAGATCTGTAGGATAGACCTCTTCATGTGCTCCAGCAGTTCATTGATTGGGTAGATGCTGGGATGAGCCAATCCAAAGTCCTGGATCTTGTTCTGAGAGGTATCTGAGCTGATGGGCCCAGCACTTGCACCCTCAGGGCGGCGACCAGCAACCAAGACAAACATGACCATCTCCACCCTGCTGTCCAGGCAAAATGTAGTGCTCGCTCTCCCAATGATGTAGCCGATGAGGGACTTGGCCAATTCTCCCACCCTCCCACCCCAGGACCCTCAGCAGATTTAACCCATCATTTTTTGTAAGTAATTGAGAGATATTGTGGTGCAAGTGGACAGTGTCACCAGACAGAAGAACTGGTAAGGTTGAGTGAGCCCGAACCCTGTAAGTCTCAAAATTGAGAATAACAGGAGTGGGGTCACTCCCTATCTAACTCTACCTGCTCTGAACACTCAATCCAGCAGGGTGCCTTGATTGGGAAGTGTTAAGCTGAGAGGATGGTGGCAAGTTTGTTGTTGAATAATAATATATTCTAAATAACTACAAGGCGATTGCTTTTGTATTTTCTCTGGAGCTACATGTGAAATTTGCTCTTCTTAGGTTATTTGCAACAAAAGTTAAGTTCTCGTTTATGTATTGATTAGACAAACAGGAAAGGAGGATGTCATCTACGTAATTGATGACCAGTATGTCAGGAAATTTAATCAGCATGGGCTTAAGTGATTTATTTATGTAATATTGACAAATGGTGGAGCTATTTTTCATTCCCTGTGGTAAAACTTTCCATTGATGTCGAGTCACTCCTGTCGATTGTTTAAAATGGGAATATAATACAGAGAATATGAACCTTTCCTCATCAGAGTGTAAAGAAATAAAGGGTAAAAAAATCTTTAAAGTCAAGTATAATAATTTCATGTCCTTGAGGAATCTCAGTAGATTCAGGGAGCCCAGGATATGGAGCCCCCGTTGTTTTTATAGTTGCATTTATTATTATTAAGTTGCATTTATATTATTAAGACCATATAACAGCTGAAATTGAAATTTATTTTTTGTATTTTTATGAATCCTAAAAATAGGGTGGTTCCAAAGGACTGAAGGCTCTTTTTTATGTCCTAATTTCAATTGCTCCTGTATTAGAAAGTTAGGCTTGTTTTAATTTTTCCCCAGGAAAAGTTCACTGATCAGTTCATACTAAGTCATCCCTGTTATGAGGGGAAACAAATAAAACAAAACTAAAGGAATCCCAGTGTTCCCATGGGTAGAGATTGGGAGAGGAGAATGAGGAGGTAGGATGGGGTAGGGAAGACCTACACTCCTGGGAACTCAGCAAAGGGCCCTGGAACCTGGCCAAATCAGAGGACTAGAAGTTTCATAAATATTGCCTCTCTTCCTTGTCAATGAGGAGTCTGAGTGCCAGAAAAAAAAAAAAAAGAGCAGTAAAGGAGGCAGAAATTCAGCTCTCCTATACAAAGGGCCACAAGAGAAGTTGTGTTTGGAGTTGCATGAGTCAGAAGTTTGGTGAGAAGCAGGGAAAACCAGGAGAGTAGAGATAGGGAGATGGTGGCAGGGGGAGGGGATGGGGGGGGAACACCTACTTAGTAAGGGCAGGAACTCCTAAGGGTGACAGGGGAGACAGGAGAGGGAGTGGATGTGGACGTGGACACCTCACAGGACTCGTACTGGCCATTGGTAATAGACTTGTTAGGATCCGGCTGTGATCTGCAGAGGCACCAGCTGAAGTCAGGACTTTATTCTTTGCTTCTGCTTTCTCATTTAGCTGATTGTTCTTGAGAACTTGTTATCAGTGAGTGAATTTCAGGGACAATGAATTCTGGGAACCCTGGACATCAGTGCTGTCACCTCTCAGTTCAAAATTGTGGCCTCTTTGAGCCCTGGCAAGACTGGGATGATATTGGTCTGCAGGGCCACAGAGAACGGGATTAATCCCCTGAAGAGATGCAGATAGAGGTGGGAACTGACTAGAGTACAAGGGAACCTTCAGGAATGAATTTACAGGTCAGATACCTGGAATTTTTGTAAATATCTCGGGGGGTTGGGGGGGGGGGGCGTCCTCTCCAGGCCGTTCTAAGGCGTTCTAAGGACTCTTCACTTTTCAGCTCCAGTCACTCCTGTCACTGGCTGGGTTTCAGGAAGGAGCAATCCCTTCAGGCTCCGTATCTTTCGGCTCTACCCAGCTGTCTGTGGTCTAAGCTCCTGGCGGTTAAGTTGCTGGGATCTAACTGGAGAAAAAGTAAGAGAGGAGTCTGAAGGCATGAAGCTACTGACCTGGAAGGCCGCAAGTACTGCTCGAAAGGAAGCTCCTGGGCTTCTCTTCCTCCTCTTCACTACTGTAGTGAGACCAGTCTGGCGTGCCCTTGGCCTTCACCATGCCCCTTCCCCATCCAGGCGTCAGTGGATTGGCAAACTTAAGGGAAAAGTTACTATGGGAGGACAATATCGGGCTACCTGAATAAGGAGGGCAAGGCGACACAAGGGACTGGCTAGTGCTGTCCTCAGCACCTCTGGGGTCCTCGGGGAGACTAAAGCAAGTCACCAGGACAGGATATGTTTGATGGGCACAGTGCAGACCCGCTAAGAGGAGGTCTTGGACTATTCCCCTGAATCTAAGGCATTTTAAGCTCTGAAGAATGCCTTTTGCTTGGGACTCCTCACAAGCCCTTCACTATTCCTGGACCTCTTTACCCTAGAACTTTCCTTCCCACTCTCCTAAAGTATTTTACCAACAAATCACAATAGGAGCATTCAGGGACGAGGCAGCCACAACCATCCACGTACTTGCCTTTTTCTTTCCCCTTTTCCTTCCTTCCTTCTTTCTTTCTTTCTTTCTTTCTTTCTTTCTTTCTTTCTTTGTTGTTGTTCACCTCCCCCCTCCTCCTCCTCCTCCTCCTCCTCCTCCTCCTCCTCCTCCTCCTCCTTCCTGTTTTAAGAGAGGATTTCACACTGTAACCCTCAGTACAGAATTGAAGCACTATATTCTTTCCCATCCACCATGTGATTTACTCCTCTCTTCCACCAGGTGGCAATCGGTGCTCATTCCTGAAGACTCCTCAGCTACTCAGGATGGTACACTGTGGCCACTATGGTGGTCTCTAACCATGGTACTGGGTGGAAACACATGGAAGCCTCCATCCTTACCTCCCAGGCCCATGTCCTCTCACCTCCTGTGGAGATAGCATCAGATAATGGTATTATTTTAGGAAAGAGTAGACTCGGTAATTTTTTCTGTAAATGGCAGGCGGTAAATATACTCAACCTGAGAAGCAATGTTATGTCCATCCCTGTATCAAATAGATCTGCATTTAGTGGGACACCGGCAGAAGGCAACAAGCTGATGAATAGTACACAAGAATAGTCTTCTGCCCCATCTTGTGATCCCAGATTAGGATATACTCCATGCACCCTAATTGGTTGGTGCCCATCTCCACACCCCCAGAGTGTCTTCCTCAAGTACTGTTAAAGCTGTATGTTTCCAAGTCAGCAGTGGGTTCTGTGTTGCCTGTGGCTTCTGAATCAGCTAGAAATGACAGGAAGACGTCCTGAATTTAGGGCCTCTGGATCTCTTCGTTGCTGTATAATGGATTCCTTGGATTCGGTGGCCCACAGAGGACTTTGCCTTGAAGCCTTAGGCACTTGCTGAGGGAGAGGCGAGGGGGTGGCTTAGTTGAGAACTGACCTCAGTCACTTTCTCTAGATGAGATAAGATTTTCACAACCATTTGGGGAACAGAAGATGCTCTGTCAGACAAAAGTCCTTGTGTCTCCATCTTAGGGAACATTCAGCACATATGTAACTTGTAACAATGTCTCATTTCTGGATATCTTCTTTGCCTGTCCACCTAACAACCTAGTGAAAGAGTAGCTGTCTCCTTGAGGCCTGATGGGCCTTCTGACAGTCCAGGACCAGAGGCTTCTGTCTCCCAGGGCTTAGTACCATGTCAGAATCCTCTTTTCAAGTGCATTTTTCTCTGAGCATAGAGATCCACCTGTCTGTGCCTCCTCCCTGCTGGAATTACAGGCATGTGACTCTCAGCCAAGATAAGAGCCCATATCCTAAATCTCAAGCAAGGTGCAGAGACTAAGAACTGGGGATAAGGTTTCAAAGCTGTGGGAGTCTGCTCAGCCTAGAATGGGTTGAAGCAGGACACAGGAATGGCACAGATGTAGCTTTAATGACTGACAATCTCTGGCCTTGTATCTCTCTAACTACACTAAATGATGAGCTGCTGGCTTCTTAAAAAAAAAAAAACTTCTAAAATTTCTTACTTATTCTGAGATTTAAAACCACTGGCTTGGATGTCTTATACCTATTGTTTAACAGTGGGAAACAAAGAAAAGGATTAAGTGCTAGGGATTTTTTTTTCTCTCTTGCCCAGAAGCCTTGTCTCTCACTTGTTAGACAGGAGGGAAGTTTAGAGCAATAAACTTTTATTCAACCAGAAGAGAGTCACTTGAAGAAGAAAATCTTTTACACAATCAAAAATGCATAAACCCATGTACATTCATGTACAAATTCATTCACAGATACTCATACATCTTTATGCATTTCAGTTTGACTCAGTTACTTAAGTATTTCATAATTAGATACTTACATACACATATCCATACTTATTTATACATATGGAACAAAAGCCCAAGCACCGGTGCAGAAAGAACTCACTCATTCTGGATGAAAAATGAACTCCAATCTTTATTGCATAGAGAAAGAAAAACCTTCTACCCTTTTATTGCTAAACAAACTAAATCTAAGTCTGTAGGTAGGAAAGCTTTGTCCTCTTTAGTAAGACTAAGCCTGCTTTGATGTTAAGAAAAAGACATGTTCTGTCCCATGGCAAAGAGAAGCCTGTCTGTTCTTTCTGCTCTCTCTGCAGCTTCTTCTTTGTCCCTCTTTCTCTCTGCAATCTGTGTAGTGCTCTCTTCTTCTGCTCCTGCCTTAATGTCCTCTTTATTACTAAGAGAAAGTAAAAGGGGAAATCTATCAGACAATACGTTCTCTCAATTTCTAAGTTACTCTACTCTGCTGTCCTCCTTCTTCTTACTAATCCTTCTCTCTGCTTCGAACTCCTTGTCTAACTCCTTCTTCTGTAGTGCAATGCAACGTAATCACATTCCTAGTTTGTCCTCTTTCTAGGGAAATAGATCACATGAATTTTCTGAGTATCCTTTTTTTAAGAACAAAAGTTCACAAAAATTTCAAACATAAATTCAAATCATAAACTGAATAAGAAGTTTGCAACAGACACGTTTGCATGTGTTTCCATTGAGGCTAGTTATCTAACTAGACATTCTTTATCTGTCACAGGTTCATTGTAAGTTAAAAATCATTATTCTTGTGACTAAATTAGCATTGAAGGTTTGTAAAGATAAACCCAGTCAACATTTTATCTTCTGTCTTTGCACCTACAATAAGTCATTAGTTCCCTTTTATGACTTTTGGATAATTGTTTTTAAAACTCTAGGAATGTGTTCTAAGTTGTAGATGCTTGCTTTCCATCTCAAAGAAATTAACTCATGATATGTGAAGACTAGAAGAGTCCTAATTGCAGTTTTCATATCAGAGATGGCTTTAATAGCAGTCCTATTTAAAAGGGCTTAATAATTGCTAGTGTAATTTTAGGAGTTCTTATAGGCTCATCATCAAGAATTAAGAAATCATTTATTTGTCTACATAGCATCACTACAAGATAGCATATCTTCATTGATCTGCAGAAATCTGCCCAAAAAGATGGACTAATACCAAGAGAGAGAGAGAGAGAGAGAGAGAGAGAGAGAGAGAGAGAGAGAGA
>NW_021604792.1:11135412-11141647 GCF_004785775.1 Grammomys surdaster
AGAGAGAGAGAGAGAGAGAGAGAGAGAGAGAGAGAGAGAGAGAGAGAATGTGTGTGGTATAAATATGATATATATAATAGAAAAGGCATATTAATAACTGGAATTTTTCCAAAAAGATAGTCCCTTTTGGACTTGTATGAAAAGGGCTTATTCATTATGCTTTATAGTTCACATTGAAACCATCTCAGGAAGATTATCTGCTAGGTTTTAGCCTCTCCTAGATGGCTCTTGGCATAAAGCCAAACATACCCCTAGTGACATAATTCCTTCAGCAAGTATGGCACCTAAACCTATCCAAACAGCTGCCACCAACTGGGGCACAGATATTCAAATATCTTAATGTCTCATTTAAGCCACCACTCTAATCTGAGTGACAGAGCAGAAATGAAACAATCAAAAACAAAAAAAAAGACTACACTTGCTGTGTTGCTTCTTGGGACCTGATCTGTCTCTAGGAAGGCGATCTGGGTCTTTCTTTGAAGTGGTTTACTTTTAACACCTTTTTGGATATATTTTTATTGTATGTGTACAAGTGATTTGAGCGTGTTATGTATATGCACCATAAATTTGCCTGGTGTCCTTGGAGGCTGAGAGAGAGCATTATATCCCCTAGAACTGGAGTTACAGGCAGATGTGAGCCACCATGTGTGGTTGTGGTTGCTGAGAATCAAACCCAGATCCTCTGCAAGGACAATAAGTGCCCTTAACTACTCTGCCATTTCCCTAGCCCCAGTGGTTCAGTTTCAAACAATGGGCTCAGGATCCTTGTGTTTTCATGGGACAGCAGTTTTCAGCCTCCTGATCATCTGTTTTATATTTAATTGTCAAAATCTAACTACATCTGCAGGATGCCATCACAGATAATGCTTCTCTTTGCTGAGTTTACTGTCTGGATCTGGACCATGGCCATACTAAGTCCAAGGCCAACTGAACAAAAGCATTTTTCTTTACTCAGACAGTAGTAACAACAAATGTAATGTCTTTGGTCTTCTGAGGAACAGACTGAATCCCACAAAGATATGGAAAAAGCAAGTTGACTGAAAGATGGACGTGACTTGTGCAAACAACAACTGCTTCACACAAGGCACGAGGATCACACAATCAGAGGAAAGTTTCAAGAACAAGATATGCAACAGATTGGGGGCATTTCATTGTTTTCATGAAGGAAAAAACCCACTGATAGTCCCACCTAAAAGGTCCAGCAGCAAGGCCAAAATGTGGGAGATAGGACAAGGTCAGGAGATGAAAAGGGAGAGTGTGTAGGCAGATAGGATTCATTAAGGCTAGAGACTGATCTCTTCCAATTGGGACAGAGCCCCTCACTCTGCAGGACACTGTGGAAGAGGACTTATCCATGGATCCTGGGCCTGTGTCATCAATGAACAGAAAATGTCCCATGTTTGCTCAGGCACTAGAAAGCAGACAGAGGATCATCCTGGTTCCAACTGGATGAAAGAGAAGTGATGTCATTAACTCCTTATACAGGATCTGAGTGAAGGACCACAGGACCTGGCCTAAGGAGTTCATGTCACACTGAGGAAAAGAACTGGAACTAACAGGTGATTGGAAAGAGGAAAGGAAATAGTAGATCTCTGCAGAGGAGGGACTGGATGCGTAACTAATTAACTAACTAATCACCGTGGGTTTTGGGGTTAAGGGGCATTCTTCCCATCATTCATTTCCTTCTCACCCACTCTTACCTGGTGCATTGTATTTACCTGTTCCTTTGCTCTGGTTCTCACCCGCTGCCACACTGTGAGTACCCTCTTTTCAGGGACTTGACCTATTCTAGACCCACTACTTTGTTTAGCTTTGTTTCAGGTCATTTTGTTTGTTTTCCATCTCACCTGATAGAATCATTTGACATTCCCTCCCGTATTGTATCCTGAGACCCTTTCCTGCCGACATCCTCAGAGGTCAGCTCCTCTTCTGCCAGCAGGAAAATGAGGTCCTACCATTAACCTGGATTTCCCTAACATGGCTGCTGAGTCTTTGGGGACAGGGGACATCCTTTCATCCTTCCTAATCAGAACCCTTACAAGTTGTTGTCACATAGCAAAGGGGACAGAACTGTCAGTGTTGCTGAATTATCTGAGGACCAGGAAGCTAAGGTAAGACTTCCTCAGGTTTGAGGTCTGGTCAGAGAATCAATTTATGTTTCCATTTTAGTCTCACTATCCACTACTCCGGATGTGGTCCAGTCTTCATCCATAGCCATCAGGCCTACCCCTCTGTCCTGCTGGTCATCCACACCTGCTCCCTCCTGCTTGTTACCTGAGAAGCATCGTTTGAGATGGCAGGTACTGAGGGCAGTCTTTGGAGGGGAGAAAAGATACACATAAGGAGTAAAGAAGAAAGTGAATTTTCAGAGTCCTACTCTTGTCCCTCAATTGTAGTATCTTATTCAGAAAGGAGGTAAGTGATGCTGAGTTCATGTTGCTGGCTAGCAATACCATGTGCATGCTCAGCCTTTACAGGAAAGAAATATTGTCACAGATTTGTGGGAAATGAGAAGAGAATATAGCAGGTGCCTGATCAGAGCAGGTTCCTAACTAGGAAGCCCATGATGCATGCTGTGGGGACAGGACGAACACAAAAGAACATGAGGGTTCCAATTTATTTGTAGAGGGGAGAGGATTCCATCCCACTCCAAACACGGATAAAGAAGATAAAAATAAAGAGATGGCCAAGTGACAAGACTACTTTCTGCTCTTGCATCTGACTACAATTCTATTCCCAGCACCTACATAAGAGATCTTAACCATCTACAACTGCAGTTTCAGGGTATCCATCCCATTATTCTCCAGAAGCACCAGACATTCACACAGTTCACTTACAGACACGCAGGTAATACTTATGTACGTAAAATAAAATTCGATTAAGAAGCAGAAGCAGTGATACCCACCAATACCTGGACCAGTGTTCCCACTGGAGGCAGATGGGTCTGTGCTGTTGCTACTGGAGTCTACTGCTCTCATCTGAGTTACCCAGAGCAAAGAAAGAGAGGCAGAGGAGGCAGGCATATTCACAGCTGTGTGTGCCACTCTAAGATGTTGAGAGGCTGAGAAAGAAGGGAGGATGTCTGCCACCTTACTCAAAACCTGGAAAATCAAGATCTGGGACCTTCTCTAGATAGGGCCCCAATCAGTTCCTTCAACCCCTCCCATCAGGCCCTGAGTCAGGGAGCAGAGCTCATCATTACTAAGTCATTCTGCATGTCCATGGTCTGCAGCAGGGTGTGTAGCTAGCTGACTAAGGAATATTAAAAAGGAGTAAGGCAGATGCTCTAGAGATGCAGAGGGCAGGAGTGATGTGCAGAAAGAACTAAAGGATCATTAGTGAGGATGGCTTTGAGATGGAGGTGACCAATACAGGTCACTCAGAAGAATGGACCCAGCTTTTCTTAGACCCTACAAGAGATGTACTTCCTTGCTGTAGGTAGATGTTCCAGAGAAAGTCATGAGAGCTCATCTGCTGCAGCCCCTCTCTCTTCTCATCAGTCACCTTTCCATCACTTTATTTCTATCTCCATGAGTTTTAATTCTGAACCAGATGGAGGAAGGGATCTGTGACCATTTCATGGTCTTTTTGTTCTGTGTTCAACTCTTTGAGTCCTTTTTAAACACCATGCACTGTTTCTATTGGTGCTACATGGTGAGATGTTTGCTTTTAATGGAAAGCATGACTATGTACTCACACCAAGTAGTGAGTAGAGACAGCATAACCACACCTCTTCCTTTGTTACTTTGTATATAACTTGTTAATATCTAGGTCAGTCTGAGACAGACAACACACAGAGGGAACATTCCTCCAGGGTGTTTGGCTAGGAGTTCTTAACTGCTGTTAACAAAGTTAATTTGGTTCCCTTTCCATCATGTTTCCTAGGTAGTCTGCTGTGTCTAGATGAAGGTGCATGTCTCCTTTCTAGCTACCAGCTGTCAGAACCTCATAGAACTTTATGATAAGCATAAACTTTGTACTTTCTATGAGAAGCAGATGGGCACAGAAGTAGCTGCTGATGCTCTGGGTGAAGACTAGAATCAGAATCAGTAGTGGGGATGACGAACAAGATTTTTCCATGAGGTACGGTGCCTTGACTTACTGCAGAGTGCTTCTCCTGTTGAATAAGACGCATTCTCATTATAGCACAAAGAGAACTAGATACTAGAAGCCCAAGTCTGTTCACATATGTATTGTAGATTCCATTTGGAGTGTTCTCAACTTGATTACTATAAGAAAAGGAAATAAATATATTTCTGACTGACAGATATACTGAACCTTAGTAGTTCAAGCCCAAAATAACAAGCAGAATCTGAAAGTTTTTCAGTCTCGATAAAGAAAATGATTCTGCTGTATTAGTCTGAGTTTCCTTTTTTTAAAGTTTTTATTTTATTTTATTATATGTAAGTACACTGTAGCTGTCCTCAGACACCCCACAAGAGGGCATCAGATATCATTGCAGATGGTTGTTAGCCACCATGTGGTTGCTGGGATTTGAACTCGTGACCTCTGGAAGTGCAGTCAGTGCTTTTAACCACTGAGCCATCTCACCAGCCCTAGTCTGGGTTTCCTAGTGGAAAAAAAACTGATAGAATCAATATCTATATGTCTACATATACTTATAGATACATAGAATGAATATATAGATAAGTGTAGATACACAGAAAAATATACATATACATAAATCCCATATGTGTGAATTATTAGAATGGCTTATAAGCTTCAGTCTAGCTAGACCAACAATGGCTATCTACTGATGGAAAGCCCAAGAATACAGTAGTTCACTCCATAAGGCTGGATGTCTCAGCTGGTATTCAGTATACATAAGAATCCCAAAGAATTATGCTCTAGTGCCAGTGAAGGAATGAACATACCAGTGAGAGCAAACAGTTAGCAAAGAATTCATATGCCTCCTTCTGTATTCTTTATGCAAGCTGCAAACAAAAGGTATTGCCCAGATTAGAGGTGGATCTTTTCACCTCTACCTTAAAAGATTTGGATTAAAGATATATTACTACCTCAAATATCAGGATTCAAACTGGGTGTTTAGTAGCAGCGTTATTTAATAAAATAATAACTTACTCTGCGATAGGTATTATGATTCATAGAAAGTGTAACTGAATGTCTCCAGGAAACAACTAAAAGAGCAGAGCCAAATCCTAAGAAGTGATGTACAGATAAGAATGTACCTAACTGACTTGATGATTTTTTATAAGTAATTGAGGGTACATTGTTCAGGAAATTTTAACCTGAAAGGATAATGGTAAATTTGTTATTGTGTAATAATATAACCTAAATAATTATTAGGTGACTGCTTTCATATTTTATCTGGAGCTATGTTTAAATTTTGCTCTTCTTAGGTAATTTATCATGAAAGTTAAGCACTCATTTAAGTATTGATTAGATAAGCAGGAGAGGAGAATGTCATCCATTCTCCAACACCTCAGGAAATTTAATCAGCCCAGCTTAAGTGTCTTACCTATATAATATCGACAGATAGTGGGGCTATTTTTCATCCCCTGTGGTAAAACTTCCCAAAGATATCAGGCCATTGGCTATCGATTGTTTAAAGTACAAACAAAGAGTGAAGAGCCCTCTATAGCAAAATGAAAAAAAATAGAGAAAAAATAGTCTTAATTCATGTATCCTATGTAATATCCTTGATTAATTAGAGAAGGAGCCAGGAGCCCTGGATAGGAAGACCCTGTTGTTTTCATAATTGCATTTACGTCCCTAAGATCATGTAACAGTCAAATTTTATGTTTGTTGTTTTATGAATTACAAACATAGGGGAGTTTCATGGACTAATTGAAGGTTCTATGTGTCCTAATTGCAGTTGTTCCTGTACTTGAAGTTGAGCATGTTTTAAATTTTACCATTGAGGGGCCATTGATTGGTCTAAACCTGGCCAAATCTCCTGGGAGAAAAAACAAAAATCTATGCTCTGGGCAGTGGAGCCCTAATGCTCAAGCAGAGGCAAAGCCCCATGTGACATTCCTTGGAACTCAGGTGTTGAGTCAAACACTACTCCATCCTTGGACCTGTGCACAGCAGAAGGACTCTGAGTTCCCATCAGACCGCATGTGAGGGTGAGCTCTAAATGCACCTGACTCATTGACCACTGGGAGGCCAGAAAGGCCCCAGATTCCACTTGTTCCACCCTGACAAACCTGCCAAGATATATGTAACACAGAAATCCCTCTCCCTCTCTCCCTCTCCCTCTCCCCCTCCCCCT
>NW_021604792.1:11146647-11165152 GCF_004785775.1 Grammomys surdaster
CCTCTTTAAAAATTATCCTCTTGTTAGGGTTGAAGCAATACATTATTATACTCCAGATGGCAAAATAACTTGCAGGGATTTTATCTCCCCTTTCATGGAGTCTTTTACACTAGCTCCTGTGCTCATGCAGTTATCTCCATCTATGGTCTCTTGTTCAAGAAATCAAGGGTTAAACTCTATAGTAACTTGTACAAAATTGCTCTGAGTACTTTTGCTCCTCTAGATTTTAACATCTCGAGAATTGTATGAAATGCTCTGTGTCAGAAAACAGAGAACCCACATTTACTTTATTCTCTCGGTGCTTCAGCCCTCTTACAGAGGGGACTGATCTCCTATCTACTCTTTCTATTTAAAGAAAGAAAAAAATATTTTTAAATTTATTTTTGTTTCATGTTCATTGGTATTTTGCCTGTGTATGTGTCTGTGTGAAGGTGTCAGATCCTCTGGAACTAGAGTTACAAATAGTTGTGAGCTGCCATGTGAGTGCATGTGAGTGCTGGGAATTGAACCCTGGGGGTCCTCTGGAAGAGCAGCCAGTACTCTAACCACTGAGAAATCTCTAACCACTGAGCAATCTCTCCACCCCCCCTCCTCTGAGGGTCAGGTTCCTCATGGTGGGCACAAGTTGTGAGGTGAGGGGCTGTAAACATCACAGCAAGCAGAGTGTTTCTTCAGATGAAGCAAGAAGGAAATTCAGTTCAACAAGACTCAGTAGCCAGTGTTGGTTCAAACTTTGAGAGTCTGACACTGGGTAGTTTATTTTAAGCATATTTAAGCAGTGAACGGGTTGGATAAAATTTTCCTGGTGATATTTAACTCAATCCAATGTGCACAGCAAAGCTTAAGACATGCTTTCCTCAAAAGCCCTTGTAAAGCACACATGATATTTGCCATAAACGTAGGTTCTATAGATGAACTAAGGAAAGAGATTCAAGGTAAACAAAGTATATGATGAGAGCCTGGGAAAGGAGAGCACTATATATTCACTAAGATAATCAAGCTCATGATAAGGGTCTGGGGAGCCAGTGTGCCCTGGCCACACAGATAGTGCAAAGGACAGCAGCCAATTATCCACCTGGCTCCCAGCCTTCTGAAAGAAAGGAGTCATACATCTCTCTCCTGAAGAAACAACCTTTTTTGTTTAACATCCATGGTTTTCCTAGTGCTTATCTGTGACCATAAGCAAATACATGCCTCCTAAAAATTAGCATTGTAATTCGTAAAAGTAACTGGAACGCTTAGCGGCCTCACAATAAACTGACCATGTGAATTTATAAACCTCAATTATTGCCAAGTAATTATTAAATATGATTCATTTATTTATAATTGTACCACAATGGCAGAAAACAAAGAGTCGTAGAGGCTTCCATTGGAATTTCAAAGGAAAGCCTGGGAGGTCAATGTGTAACCTCTCTATGTGTTCACTGAGGTCTTTATGGAGACTCAGAAAGCTCAGTAAATGAGGCCAAAGTACAGTGGACACCACTGGGAGTTAGAGAAGACAAGAACATGAAATGCCTACTAGGAAAAGAATGGGCAGTGAACAGAGCCAGGCCAAGAATGCCATCTGTGCGGCATCCAGTACAATTATAGGAGTAAATTGTTCAAGGTTTTAGAGCCACATTGTATGAATCCCATATACTAGGCCCTATTGGATTTAAATCTTGCTTTGGGCTAGCTTCTCATTATTTTCCCAGTTTTTTTCCTTTAAGAACAAACACTGTCAATTTTATCCTGTACGGATATAAATTCCTTTTTTTTCTTTTTCATGAAGACTCTCAGCTGAGTTCTCCTTGAGACTCAAGGGAGTTGAACAAGGGCTTTTGATCTGTAAAGGAACTGTTAAGCTTTGGGGAACTCAGAGATGGGCCACATGTCATATGTATTGTGATCTAGACATGAGCCTTCAGGGAGCAGGGGCAGAGTGTTCGAGCTTCGATCTTAGCTATCCATGAAATAAACCTGCCTTGGACCCAGCCTGAGGCACTATTGGGAAGTTTTCCAACGTTCAGAAGTAAGGCATTAAGTCATTGGTGGCGCACTCTTGAAGGGGTTATTGGGTCCTTGGCTGCCTCCTCTCTCTCAGCTTCATGGTGGCAGTTGATGCAGCTCCAGTGTTTTGTTACAATGGTGAAAAATTAACACATTTGAATTGAAAGTCATTTTGGCTAAATAAGTATTCTTTGGTAGAACAACTAGTGCTTAATATTTAATGGCAAGTATAGAGCAACTTGAAAAACTAAAGTGAATGTGCTCAGAAAGCAAGTGAATTCATATGCTCATTTACTCGGGCCTTTCTGATAGTCATTGGCTCCTACACAGTTCCAGTTTCTAATACCACAGAGAACACACTGTCCCAGGCCTTGCAAAAACTAAGATGTAATTGGGGTTAAAAAAAATGAAAAATGTGAAAAAATACAAGAATGATTTTTTGTAATTAAATACAAGAATACTTAACTTATACAATTTCCAAGATAATATTGGAGGAGATAAGGGAATATATATACATCCCAATATCTCTATATCTATTAGATGTATATCTCTATATCTAGTGTATATCTCTATAATATATATATTCAGATATATTCATATATAATATATAATATACATATTATATATATGAATATATATATATATATATCCATTTATCTCTTTTCCAAAGTCATAAAATTAAAGTCACATCAGTGACTGCCCAGAATAAAAACCATTTCCCAACTCCTGCAGCTGTAGTGTTTACAAGTTCTATCCAGAAGACACAATAGAACTCCTTAAAAGCTTCAGAGACTATTAAGAGAAAGTTGATCTGTCCTTGATCACTTTATGATCACATGACCAAAGAAGCTGTCTTGGATGAAGACCATGCCCAGTTGATGAGGAGTGGAGGCAGGAGCAGCCTGGGTCGGAGGAGGCAGTCCTTAATCCAAATCAGGGCTTTTATACTAAGGTAGAATAAAATACTATAATGACTATGTCATTTGAGGATGTCTATAATCCTCATGCAGAGGTCCTCCTGTAGAACTCATTACGTAGGTAGGACAAAAACTGGTCCATACAAGAAACAGTAGAAGAGGGCTGGCTGTTGATATAAAATAACCTGAGGTGTCGGTGATAGCAAACACAACCATCCCAGGGGAAAGGGACATCACAAAAGAAAATTGAAACATTTAGTAGTGTCAGAAATTTCCCCTTTTAAAACTCACACAGACTAATCAAAACATCCAAATATGCCTTGATCCATCATGAGGATCCATCATGAACTGTGCAGGGAGACGTGGGTTTAAACTCAACTCTGTCAATTCAACACAAGTCCTTAGAAAATATTGGCCATTCCCCTACAACTGTAGTCAGTACATTATTTACCCTGTATATTATTTACCCTGTGATTTTTTTTTGTCAAAAGTGAGTTTATTGTTAGCTAGCACAATTTCTATATACACTCCTACAAAAGCCAAGCCTCTGCAAGGCATTGCAAAGGGAGATGGAAATCTAGTTGACCCAAGGGTTTGTTCTCTCTTCCTAACTCCACACTCCCACCTACCATCTATAGTCCATTTCTTGCTTACCCAGGAGTAATTAAGAAATGTAGGACCCCAGAAGACTTGCTAGTTAAGGATTTCAAGAAGGCAAAACAGAGGCTGGAAAGATGGCTCAGGGACTCAGAGCAGGCACTGCTCTCATGGAGTTCAGTTCTCAGTATCCAGGTCACATAACTCACAACCAACTGCAACTCCAGATTCAGGGGGTCTGATGTCACCTGGTGTCCATGGATACCCAAAAACATGTGTACATAAGTAATAAATCTATTTTTAAAAGGTGAAAAGACCTTTTTATCGTGTGCCATTTTTGTAATTGGCTTTTCCAGAGCGTTAACCTGAACACAGATGGGAGAAAGCTTTGCCAAGCAAGCAGTTCTGGGGCCATAACTTCCTCTAGAAAACTCAACCCCTTGGAAATTGATGGTACTTGTTCATGAGCATACAGTGTATTTGAATATCTTATATTATCAGAATACTATGAAAACACTAAAATAAGTCTAAAAATTTTGATATTCTGTCCTAGTGGGGGTGAAATGCTACCAGTTTACTGCATCCCAGAGCTAGCTTTCACACACTGCTGTGGAAAATGATTTCCCTTTGATAAATGGCTGCTACCAACGCAGACAATGAGTGGTAAACAGGGGTCTAAGAGAGAGTGTGCACTGCTGAGCTTCACATCAGATTTTTCTAGGTTTCCTCTTCAACAAACTCCTGCCCCAGTCACCCTGATCTTACCACATCCTGCATTTTCCATTAGCAGTGATAATAATAAAAAAAAACAGTAACTTGGGAGAACATTCCTGACATAATGTAGACATCTTTTTTTAGGTAAACTTTGTTTCTGTTTGTAAGAACATGTTTAATATGGATGCTAGAGTTGGGGGGTGGGTATGAAAGCGAAAGGAGCTACAAGAATGTAAGGGAAAAGGGAGAGGACACAGTGATAAGAAAGGCAAATAAGTAAATAAGATCAAAGTATGTAGTTTTCAAGTGTGAAAGTGTCACAGAGAAATCTGGTTAATGTATGCAAAGAAGGATAAAAAAAGTTGTTTAATCTGTGAGAATTTTAGGAGCTAAGTAACTCTATTACTCTGTGTGTGTGTGTGTGTGTGTGTGTGTGCGCGCGTGTTGCCTGCACAAGCAATCATTTGTGATCCTGAGGGCAGAAGACAACTTACAGGTGTCAGTTCTCTCCTTCCACATTGTGGAACCTGGAGATGGAACTCAGAAGGCCATACCTGGCAGGAAGTGCATCTACTCATTGAACCATCCCACAGGCCACAGAGCTTAGTAACCTTCAGTCCTACCATGCTTTAAATAAGCTGCAGTTACAAACTGGAGTGCAGTATATAAGGCCCGTGATGCAGAACATACACAATGCCATAGGTCATCAATCACAGGTGAAACTGCATGCCTGCCGATGGTCTGGTAAAATGCGGTCCCTTCTCAGGGTGACCACGTCCTGCTACTTCATTCCCTCACCACTCACTGTAACTGCTCTGATCATGTGTGTTTACAAAGAACCAAAGTTCTCAGAAATGTAAGAAGTGTTAGAAGTAGGGTCTGTAACACAATGGGGCAATCAAGTACACATTACAAGTCTACTGGTTTGGGAGTAAAGGCTCTGGTATTTGTATCATCTTTCATTAGTTAGCTCGTTGGCCCAATTATTCTGCTAGCTGAGAAAAATCGTTTTCCAGCTGTTCCCAAGAAAACAAGCTATAGGCTGAATTTGATCATAGATCATGCACTGAAATAACACAGAGGCAAAGAGGGGAGGCAGGAGGGCAACAGGAAAAAAAAAATTACTCAGGATGCACTGAGAAAACAGCTCACCTTAGAACCAGTGAGAGCCACTACCAGCCAGCTCCAGAAAACATGGAGTGGCTTCACACAGCTAATAAATGAGCACTTGGTTCTTGTTTAAATCTGCCAAGTAAAAATGCAGAGATAGTTGAGTAATGGTTTCGATAGAGGGCTGTGGATACAGCCAAGTGAGAGGATGCTTGCTTACCTAGCACGTGTGAAGCTATGAGCTGATACTCACATTGAGAAAAAGCATACAAAGTGAAAGCTAGATTGAAGGAATTATCAACCAGGTTGTTTTTCCGAATGCTTGGATGTTTCCATTGTTGAAGCTGATTTGATATTGTTTCCCCAGGCATGTATATCCACACTCTCCTGCCACACAGCTTTAAAATCATCTCATAGCCACTATAAATGGAATTACAATCTTAATGCTAGTATTCCCAAAGGGTCATTTCCTGGGGATAAGTTCAGTGCTCAGGAAAGAGCACGTGACTCTGGAGAGTCACCTAGTGGCTGCTGTTAGTATGCCAGGCAGCATGCTCATTGGACTAAGCACTGCTTACATTTCTTAAGGTAGTGTTTTGTTACTTTGTAATCTTAGCCTCTGAATATACAATATAGTATAGCCCTTATATAGGTTCAGTATGCTTTGAGGGGAGCAAGCAATTTAGAATTAGAAGAAAAATAGACTACAGCATGGTATTCAGAAATGAAGTTCTGTTTAGCCTCCATTCACACAGGGCTGACGGCCGGATGGGGACACACAGCCCAGATGTACCATCATTGTACATCTGTTGATGGAGATTTCTACTCTCAAGATAAGGAAACTGACCAGCTGTTTTTGTTTATTAGGGAACCTGGCAGCAGTGAGAGAAAGAACTAGTGATAAGAAAAGATTGCCCTTGGCAAACCTCCAAACTGACCCTTGCATATTCAAGACCTTTCCAGCAAATACAAAACTAGACTTGTCTCTGAGGTTGAAGTGGCATGTTCTCTAAAGGAAAGAATGAATTTGTCTCATATATCATTTCAAGTCCATCCTGACAACAGATCTGGAGTTAGTCAATTAGTGTGACATGGAACACAGAGCCCCGGATTCCAGGACATTTCTCATGCTTCTTTCTGTTCACAGGAAACCTCTGTTCACAAAGGCCTGAGGGCGTTAAGTCACTTTCCAAGACTCAGGCAACTATGAAGTGCTAAGACACTGTGTTAAGAACCGGCACCAAGTTCTAAGAGGGGCACTGTGTCTAAACATAGCTAATTAAAATTATGTATGTGTAAAATGATACTGGTCTAAAATAGTAACGTCCTATCTAATAATATTTTTTTTCTCATCTGAAAAATCCAACAGAAAGTGGGACTCGAATAACCTAGGGCCTTTTGGGAGATAGTCCCTGAATTCAAAAGTCCAGTTCAGCAAGGCCTGCAGTGTTTCAGATGAGCCCCAGAGGATGCAGGCTCTGCTGTGTGTCTTTGAGAACTTATTCATACGTGGTGGGTAATAGTTTCCCAATATACTTTTCGTCTCAACATTCCAAACACCAGCCTTCACTTGGCTCTGTCAGGTAATAACACACTCCCATTTCGGTAACAGGCATTCATTTTCACTGCACCGGTAGGACACTTTTCAAAGCATTTCCATTATCTTTAAAAAAAAAAATGCTTTTGTTGTTTTCAGGGCTGTTTTCAGGCTGTCTTTCCCTCTTTCCTCTCAGTCCTAACTGGATTTTCTCCATCACTTCAGTGGGCAGTTTGATTGTTGGTAGAATCCTGGCATAGATCTTCTATGACTTCCTAATTCTTTTCTGAGTGACTCTATAGTTGTCTCCTTAGAGGTCTGCCAGAGTCTGACATATTCAGAGGCAGATGCTCACAGCTAACCACTGAACTGATCATGAAGTTCCCAATGGGGAAGTTAGAGAAAAGACTGAAGGAGATGAAGGGGTTTGTGGACCCCATGGGGAGAACAACAATACCAACCAACCAGAGCTCCCAGGGTCTAAACCACCAGCCTGGGAGCACATAAGGAGGGACCCATGGCTCCATCTGTTTATGTAGGGAA
The DNA here is from genome assembly GCF_004785775.1 of Grammomys surdaster. Taxonomy (NCBI): domain Eukaryota; kingdom Metazoa; phylum Chordata; class Mammalia; order Rodentia; family Muridae; genus Grammomys; species Grammomys surdaster. The sequence goes on from NW_021604792.1 coordinate 11,154,058, forward strand.
GGATGGCCTTGTCCAGCATAGGTGGGAGAGGAAACACTTGGTCCCATGAAGGCTGGATGCTCCAGTGTGGGTAATTCAAGGACCGGGAGGTGGGAGTGGGTGGGTGGGTGGGTGGGGGCACATCCTCAGAAGCAGGAGGAGGGGGGATAGGATAGGGGGTTTCTGGGTGGACAAGAATGGGGAAAGGGGATAACATCTGAAATGTTAATAAAATATCCAATTAAAAAATTAATTGAAAAACATAAATAAAAAAAATAAAGAGGAAACCACCACCTAGGTGTGGAGTTGCCAAGAGATCAGAGAGTTAGAAATGGGATTGAGGGCTCACTCATGTCCTGGCTGTTTGTTCTCAATGATTTCCAACTCCCCAGCCTAACCACATAGTCTTCCTGACTTAATCAAAGATCCATACACAGCTACATGTACATACATGTACTATCTCCTGTTTTGGAAGATATTGGCATCTCTTGAAGCATAATAGAGAGAATAAGTTGTGTTTAGGATTCACAGCAAAGCCCTACCTAAACAGCAGACTTGAAGGCTCAGCAGAATCTTCTTGAGGCACCTGCTCATGACGAACCCCATACATGGCTGCCAGTCAAATCTAGGACAAGACTGAAGACACCTCCTCCCCAACCCCTTACCCCACCCCGACCTGTGAGGCAGGCAGATTTTAGCTTTAAGAAACAGATGAAGCAGCAACTGGGCACTCACACACCAGGCAGAAAAACATGAACACTGAAACACATGAGGAGCAATACACTGTGACATCCACCCACAGGCAACAACGAGATGGACATGTATACATCTGACCCATGTAAGCACTGCCAACCCCACACCCACTTCAACTTCTTTAAAAACTCAGGTGTCCACATCACCTTCACTTAAATGTAAACCAACCAACCAAACAAACAAACAAACAAAAGGCACCAAATTCTGAATCCAGGTAGATTTTTAAGATAAGCAATTATTTTATTTCCCTGGCCTGACAGCATTGACTTCAAAGTACCAAAACCTGAAGCTGACAAAGCAGACATACAGTTTGCTCCCAACAGGGAGGACGCTCTCCATTTGTAGAGATGAATTGAAATGTCATGTGAGAATGCAATTCCTGCCCCTCCCCCCCACAGAGTCCCTAAATGAAATGAATGAGTAAAGCCCCCATGAAACTCTGGTGCCCCTCGCTCCATCTTCTCTGAATAGCAGATGCCACGGAGGGAGACAGCTGGCCATCGGTTAGCATTCCAGTACGTGTGAGACCGAAGGGAGTGCAGCAGGGGGAGGATGAGGGACAGGTGTGCAACCTAGCTTACCTTGTAACCCGGACCCTCCACACACAGACACGACACGTTGTCCCTGTACATGAAAAGGGTGAAGGAAATGCTAGAGGACTGATCCTGAGGCTCCTGAAAGTCCAAGGTACTTATGAGATGAGGAGCAGGACATCTTCAAACCTGAACTCCAGCTTAATGCCATCCAAACGGCTGGCAATCATAACCACGTTCCCGCACAACCCCATTTTCCAAGAGGACTCCGTCTAAACATCTGTGCGCATGTCCACTGCCACAACTGGGCGGTGCTATGACACCTGGGTGGATGAAAAGGACTAGGAGAGGGAGGAATTGGAGACAGAGGTCAGGGGTCGCAATGCTTCAGTGATAGTGGGAATCTTTTGGTCCCTTAGGTATGGTCCCCTACAGCATTCTTTCCCCTTTTGCCTGTGTGGCTTGAACAAATTCCAAAAAAAAATCAAACCTCTGCCCAAAGAGACGGGAGTTGCTGCTGAACTGTATTCTTCTCTAGCGGCCATCTGCCCTCCTCCCAAACCTCTGATGAAACTACACGAGAGAAAGCTCACGGCAAGGCTGTGAATCATGTCGTCCCTACCCCGCTCTCACAGCCAATCAACACAAGTTCTTCCTGGGCTGAGGAAGCAGAGAAAAGTAACAATTGAGCTTGTGAAAAAAAGACGACAGCGTGTGCGGTGTGATGTTTCCTGATGTCTTCACCTTGCGTCTCCTCCATGGTTGGGAGCCCTCCCTCTGGTTCCCCAAGTCCCACACGCACCCCTCCCCTACCCCCAAGTCCAGGTGCTCCCATCTGCTGGGCTTCTGCCTCATTTCCCATAGACACTTTCATCACTGTAGGCCACATACAGAAAATAGTCTTCCTCGTGGTTGTCCTAAAAGAGGAAACAAGAAGACAATTCAGAAAATATTAAACACTCATGTTTATAATCTCTATGATTCTGAGCCTCGAACAATCATGTAAAGGAGGCGTGGAAGTCAGCATTATTCCCATTTAAAATATGGAACAGGACTTGGGGTGCAGCCCAGTGGTAGAGCATTTGCCTTCAAATATGTGAGGTCCTGAGTTCAAGTTTTGGCACTAGGAAAAAGGAAAACAAACAACAACAAAAGGAACAAAGAATAAGAAGTGGTTATCAACTACACATTGAGCTCGGACTTCACAAACACAAGTTTTCATAGAGAATGGATCTCACCAACAGCAGAAAAATAACCTGAGTAAGCCTTACTCTTAAAAAAAAATTGTTCTACGGTCAGCTTTAGTCACAGACATTTCTGTTTGCAGTGGTCAGCAGTGGCTACAGAGCCTGATAATTGGTCAAAGTATGGACAATACAGGATTACTTAATGCCTGGCCATACACAGTTCATCTAAATGGCCCCCTCCAATGCTCAGGGAAGAAGAATGTAAGACTCAGAGGAAGGGTGAGGACAGGTGTGGAATGCTGGCTTTTGGGCATGAAATGGCTGTTATAATCCTGAACTCACAAGCCACTCTGGTTGATTTGCACTGGTTCTCCCCAAAATCAGGCCTATCAACAACATTCCATCATGACTGGGAACAGGTTCCTAAGGCCCCGCCCCTTTCTCAGGATCTATACATGGTTGACGGTTGAGGGGGACAAGGGGTCATCTTCTATAGTAGTATAGGCACTGGAAAAGGTGTCCATGCTCTGTAAGCAAATTTACTGCCGATTTATATAATGAACATATGCTAGTAAAAGACACCAAAAAAAAACAAACAAAAAACAAAAAACAACAAAAAAAAAACCTGTCTGGGTGAAATGATGTACACCTGCAATCCCAGCACGTGGGAGGCTAAGGTAGGAACATTAAAGTTTCAAGCCAGCCTGGGCTACCTGGCAAATTCCAAGCTAGCCTGAGCTTCCTGTCAAGACCCCAACTCAGAGACCCAAAGTGAAACAGAACAAAAAAGATCTTCAAAGATGAACACAGATGGATAAAAGAATTAAATGTGAAAACACTCGTAGAGCACACTGTGTGAGCTGTAAAGCCCTGGGAAGGCGCCCAGTACTATCAGTGAAATTCTTGCAAGCTTTTGGCATGCTTTCAAACCTTTCACAAACAAAATATTGGGAAATAATTTTTACCTTGAAAAAAATATTATTCTTAGGCTGCGGGATACAGGGGGGATGGGTCAATCAGTAAAAGCTTGCCTTGCAAGCCCAAAGGACCTGAGTTCAATTCCTAGAATCCAGATAAAAATGGCACCTGTGATGCTGTGTGCTTGTAACTCCAGCACTGGGGAGGTCAGGAGTAGTCCCTGTGGCTCAATGGCCTGGTAGGCCAGCCTATTGGTGTTCTAAGCCCATGAGAGACCTTGTCTCAAGAGAGGCACACAATGTTCTTGAGGAAACACCCTGACATTGTCCTCTGATGTCTACCTGTGTGCCCACAAATATGTACACTAGCATGCATACACACACATTAAAAAAAAAAAAAGAACTCCTCACTCTAGCAAGGAGAGTAGATACCGCAAAACACCTACTGACAAACAGACTCAAGGGGAATATGTGCTGTAGAATAAGGGGGTTACTAGATGTGCTTCTGACTAATTATTGGGGCACAACGGGAAGGCAGTATCTTGTGTGACATTGTTCAAGGAGTAGTACGGTCACAATCTTTGATCACATTTTTTTTTTGCATTTGAAGTCCTTACTACAGATTCTACCTCAACTTTATATTTTAACTCATTCCCTGTACTCAGATAACAGGAACTCTTAGTGGTCTTCAGTTTGTTCTAGAGAGCTTCCAGATGTGGCTGTCAAAATCCGAATAATCTTGACAGTTTATGTGGGAACTAACCATGAAGACAGGGCTCCAGGTTCAGACCGAAAAGGAGTCAAGCCTTGCTGGTGTTTCTTTTCTCCATCTATTGCTAGATGTGGATGGCTGACAGGCAGGGACTGGAGTCCACAGTTTATTAACAAATTATGGTTCCAGAGAAAGTAACAGGACGGTGGGCACGGGGATGCTTTGCTATCAAGAACCACTGGAGCTGGCAATAAAGTACTACAGACAGGCAAGACTAAAGAGAGATTTCAAAAGATTAAATCGAGTAGGTGCTCAGTCCCTAAAGGACAAGGGATATCTAATCTCCCAGCTTCACACTGCTGTGTGTAAGAGGATCCCCATAAATACCACCTCCTGCCCTACTTCCCAGGTGTTTAACAAACCCTGGAACCAGAGCTAGGGGACACCAGGCTACTGGGTATTGTGACCAAGACCATTACCTCATACAGCTGGCCCATGGTAGCACTGGTGGGAGGGATAGTGTTGTTGACAAAGAAGAATAAGGCGTCCTCAGGTCTCAGGTGGATCCTCTTCCGGATTAAGAAGTAGAACTGGCCAACTACAGGAAGGAAACAGAGCAGGTCAAGAAATAAAAAAGGATTAGTAGAAGAAATCTCAGAAAACAAAACAAAAGTCTATTGTGTGTAAGTACAAGCTTTTAAGACCCAGATGCTGTCCGAGAACCATGGTGGGAAAATAGAAACGGGGGCCTGTAACAGTGCCTGACCCATCACAGTGGGACCGCCTCCCCTCTCTTTCTCCTCATCCATCTTCAGACACAACATTAGCAAACCCACCCAACCTAATGACTATTGTGGGGGAGTACGACGTAGATCCAAGCATTCCCATCTAAATGGACCCCTGATTTATTTCCATCTCCAATTGCACCCTAGAGCTAACACTAGGAAGAGATCCACTGGACTCTGGCCCTCCCAGTACCATGGGGTCCAGTGTTGGGGCAATGACCCCAAGCAACTTTTCCCTGCAAACAATGAAGCTTCTGGGAGGCTGAAAGACAAATGCATGAACACTGTATATAAAAGAATCTTTCCAGGGCATGTTGAAAGCACCTGGTACTTCTTTAAGAACAAGGTAAAGTCTATGTATAATTCAAAACAAAAAGTAGGCTAGGGCTTGCAGTTTTCATCCTTGAAACATGTTTAAAGATAAAGTATTTAGATATAAATCTCTGAAATTTGATCCTCCCAAGACACGGCTGGCACTGGTACAAATTGATCGACCTCAGGATGCCATGGCTGATTTTTAAAGTGGTATAAATTACAAACTGTTGGTCTTTACTCCCAGACTACTGCTTTCCTGTGTCTCCATGACTAAGGCACATGGGTATGGCATTGGGAAATACCAAACAGAACGGGAAATAGGAGGACAGAGTGTGCCTATCTGCACTGGCCAGCTCCCTGAAGAAAACCATGCATGGCCACAACACACACATACAGTGAGAACCCATGTATAGTCACCAACTTAGACTTAAAGATCAAGAATGCTTTGCCTGGAATGAAGGGTCAGAAGAGAGAAAGACTATTACCAGTGAGGTCGGAGGGCACAAGATACTTCCTCTTATCCAGATCAGGGACCCTGGCTTTAGGAGCCTTCTCCACGATGACCTAGAAGAACAGGAGTGTAGGGATGAAAACCTGACACCCTAGTATTGTCTTTTTCATTTCACACCTGAAACTTGCCCACACTGTCCAGGCTCAATGTCATGTTTCAGTCTCCATTTCTAATACTCCTTGAGCTTAAGTAACTACAAATTATAAAGGACTGCAAATGGCATTTACCCTACAAAATTTACTGGAGAATCAAAAAGATATTTTGTGTTTCTAAGATGTGTCTGACGACCTGTTCATTTTATTTTTCCTCTGAAATACTATTTATGAACCTAGGAGATGAAGCAGTCATAAAAGCACTCTCTGTGAAAGTGTGAAGACTGAGTTCTGATCCCTAAAATCCATGTGACTACCTAGTGGATGTGCAGTCCCCATGCTGGGAAGGCATTAACTGGGGATCCCTGGATCAAGCTGTCTGGCTGGAGTAACTAAAGTGGTAAGCTCTGGGTTCATACTGGGTAATGTGAAGAGTAAGCAAGAACTGTACAAGACATCAACATCTGGCCTCCACACACATGCAGACTAATCACACACATGCTCCCTCACAAATGCACACACACATACACAAAGGGGGAGCTGCCATTTGTCATAGATACAACATTATAGTTTAGAACTTCACTGCCTTCCAAAGGCCACTATGTTACAAAAGTGTTCCTGCCTGGTGCTATGAACAAGTGGTGGAAACTTTGAGGGGTGGGGCATCATGGGAGTTTTAGGTCATTGAACCCAGAAGACTGATCTCTGTCTTCTACCATGATAGTCTGACTCACCACCAGCCCAAAGAATGGGGCCAACTTAAGAACATGGACAAAGGCTTCTGAAGCCAGTACCCTTCTTGCCCTATAGAAGTTGACTGTCTCAGACACTGCTACAGTGATGACTCACACACACTCTCTCAAATACAGACACACACACACAATGTGGCTCAGATCTCAATCTTTGCAAAAAAGTGTTCATTGATGAGTGAAAACTATCATGAATTTTTATAATGAATGACATTTTCTGAGAGTAACGCACTAATTTATTCATTATTAACTGTGTTAGGATTTTAAGGGATTTTCAATGTCAACATTAAACATTTTCCTAACATTTTTAAAGATTATGCATTTTGTACCAAAGAAAAAGACACATAAAATCTTAGGTGATGTTTATATATATATTTGGTCAGAGAACAGAAAATATCTTACAAGAATATCAACATTAGATTCTTTGTTTTGAAAAACTCATCTTAGATATAAGAAATGGGAAACACCAAAAAGCAAAGAAGCAGAAACAGACATTGGACAAGTATCCCTAGAAGCTGTGTGACCATCAGTGTGTTTCTGACCTCTCTGAGTTGCTTCATCAAACCACATACCCCACTCCCCACCCCCAAATGCATGCAAATAACCGTAAGAAAATGCTTGGGTAGACAGATGTGAAGCCAAAGCTTCAAATTAAATAGAAAAAAAAAAAAACTTGAAAAAGAGATAAACCAAAAAGGAGGAAGGAATGAAGCCAGGTTACAAACAACAGAGCACAGGAAACAGGGAGCCCTGGTATTCACTACAGGAACTCAGAGACCTGGAAACTCCGACCAAAAGGAGAGGGAGATTGTTTTCTGCATCTGTAGCAGTGGCTCATACACCATAGGGATGTTTACAAAAGTTTAAAAATAGTATGTCCAGCAGTTCCTGCTGTTACAGGTTTCCAACACACTGTTATTTCAAGGCCCCATGATTCCTTCTCCCAAGGCCCACGCACAACTCTTCTGAGGCCAAGCTTAAGTTGTGAGTCAGACTGCCTTAGAAACCTAGTGGCTTTTCTGTAAATACCTGAACATAGTAAGATTCAGCCCTGTGACCAAGGCAGGAGAACTCCTGTTACGATCCAGTGATGGAGAAGACACCAGACAAAGGGTTCCAACTCCAGTCTTGCCCTCACCCCCACCCAAATCTCTCTCATTTAGCAGGGTTCTATGTCACAACCAGATGAGAGGTTGAGAATCTCTCAGACTGAGAGGCACCACCTTGGGGGTGAAATCCAGAGAAATCCAGAGGATCCATAAGATGAGTGAAGGTTTCTTGGCTTACAAATTATCACTGAAGTAAAACATTCAGCATCAAGTCACGAACAGAATACAGAGTAACTGCAATATTCTGGGTGAGTGCAGTAATCAATTGAATGAGAGGGGGCTCTGTCTTGAAGAAGTACGGAGGTTTTTAACTGAATTTGAAAACAGTTACAGGTCACAGCTCGTATTTCTGTTAATGTTCTGAAGAATGGGCAGCCATTCCCTTAAGTTTCCTGGCTGGCACTGACTACCATCTGAACTCCAGATGGCAGCAAGTGTTAACCTACTTCTAGGGCTCAACCTTATAGGGTATACACTTAATTCTGGTTCATCTAACTGCACTACAAACTGGAAAACAAAAACAAAACAACAAAAAAATCAAAACCCCGAAGACCAAGGGCTCTGGAAGCCCTAAAGCATGACAGCCAAGGCTGGAATTCCCTTCTGTCAGTCAGCAATGTCAAACCTGCGGGTAGTGGCTTCACCCAAAGGTGACTTCAGAGCATGTCTGGAGCACAGGGATTTTAATGCAGTGATGAGGGACGGTGACTGTGCAGACAAGGCATTCAGAATGCTGCCAGCTGTGTGGTCCATATGTAATTTTAAGTGGAGTTGACAAATTGAGAGAAATTTTGAAAGCTATCCTCCATGGTCCTGAGTTCAAGGAAACAACATGTGAAGGACTGTGTAGTAAGAAGGCACGACTGGTTCAGCCATCCTGGCACAGGTATGTGTAATTTCTAGAGGACGGTGGAATAGTTAATTCTCTTGTTCCTTACAGAAAAATGGGGCTGAGGGCAGAAAATGGAGTGAGGGCTTTCTCTTGCTGGGTTTCCATTTCTTCTCATAGCCCTGGCTGAGATAAAGAAAAAGGAAGAAGCCCCTCCCCCTATTACTTACGCATCAAAAAAATATATATCAGATTAGCACAGCTCTTTTACCCTTCAGAATTAGACGAACGCTAATCTAACATCATTGTCTGTACGGATAAAGAGAACGATTTTTAAAAGTCCCTGCTCCTCTATCCACCATCTTTAAAAGCAATGTCATCCTTTGCTTGCAATTCTGCTGCGCAGCCTTCAAAAGAGGAGGAAAAAAAAAAGGCAAGTGGGCGGGGGAGGGGGTAAAGTGAAAAACACCCGGATGCTGAAGACTCTCTTAGTATTTTTCTCCCCACTGCATAAACTAGCTTGTAGCTGCTTAAACTAGGGTATAACTCATGGAGGAAACCGTTCTCAGTCCTGGCTCTTGAGATCCAAGGGCCCACCCACCACAGTGCAGGGCAAGGACCTTCTTTTTCCTCACATGGCCCAGAAGACAGTAATGATGAGGAGGCAGGCTGACTGTGACGCAGAGCATGACCTTGTTTGAGGGCCTGGTGGAGCCCCCTTCCCACCCCACTCCAATTCTAAAAAAACGTAGGGCAGAATCTAGGAGCTTCTCGAGTTTTTCCTCCTACGCTCAAGAAAACGAGGACGAAACTCGGATTCATGGAGAACCAATTGGGCGGACATGGATGGGCACAAGGCTCACCTCATCTGCTGTTCCAGGGTTGGGCAGCGTTTTCTATAAATATATCCTCTCTGGGGTCCCCAACCAGTCGGCCCCGCACACACAGGCCACGCCACGAGCACATCCCAACCTCCACGGGTGTTGAATCCTGCTGACTCACCCACCACGCGCAGCTTGCGCTTACGAGATGCCAAAAGTGGGCACAGGCCTTGGGGATACAAGCTTGTCAAAGCCGGTCAAGAATACGTGATTCCGATGGCCCTACTGCGCCAGGGCCACCCGCCATCGCCAGGCTACCTGGCAGCTCCAGGACAACCAGCTCCCAAACTCCCCAAGCTTGCCCTCTCCCTCCCCGCCCCCACTCACCGGCACCCGGTCCGGGTATTTCTTCCTAATCTTTTCACCTTCCTTTTTCCGATACTCGAAGGGGTGGTCCTCCTTATACTGGAACTTCATGATGGACCTCAGGATGTAGGGGCTCCCCGGACGGGGCCTGTTGGGCGCGCTGGTGACTGCGTCTCGCGTCTGGCCACCCCCAGTCAATGTCAGCCTTATCACAATCGCTCCACTCGCGTCAGCTCCCACGCGCCTGTCGCCGCACTACGTGGCCAAACGTCCAGAGAAGGACCTGGCGAACTCGCGGCCTGAAGGTAAAGGACCACCAGGTAAAGAAATAGGGTGGTTTTTCCCAAGAGCTGGGAACACAAAAACACCAGGGCGGTGCTGTGACATCACGACGCCCCACCCCCGCCCCGCCCCCGGCGCGAAGGACCTGCTGGATCAGGGTGGACAGAAGCTTTGTTTATTTGTGTGTCTTCTTTTCGCCTGAGCTTTTCCTAAACAACTCCATCGAAAGGCAAAAATAATGTAGTCGGGTTTTAACTTTTGAGAATTGAACTTAAAAGTAATGTGTTAATCCAAAGAATGTTCTAACAAATGTCTTCTTCCCTCCCCTTCAAGTTTCTTGCTAGATGCCCAAAACAAACACAGAGGAAGAAAATCCAGCTGTTTCCAGAGCTATGGAATCAGGAGTCTGGTGTTGGAATAGCGCCAGGCGTCACGAGATTTGTAGCCCTGGCTGAAATGTCCTGTGCTTGCATTTTGACCTTTGCCTGGCACCCACTGCTGGCCTGCCTTCTCTGCCCCAGCTCCTCCTCCTGACTGGCGTCCTTACGTTTGGATCTGTGCTGGAATTGGTTCTGAGACAACATAAACAGAGCGTGACTCATGGATTTGAAGAAGTGTAAGGGTGAAGAACATGGAATCATCAAGGTTAGAAGAAGTGATGCCTGCCACGAACACCGTGCTTCACGCACGTTCAAGGAGAGATGATTTATTTATTTTATAATGTTCTCCTAGAAGTGTGATTGCTGACTTCTTGAAAATACAGAGGTCAAATCGTTTAGATGTCTATGTTTTCCCAACAATACTTTCCTCGGAGATGGGTATCACCTGCAGAGCAGTTGTCCTTATAAAGGCATTATGGGCACCAAAAGCTCTGACGGGCGTGCTGGTGGAAGACCCTCAGTGGTATAGTCAGCCCAGGCCCCTCTGGCATATTGGGTTTCCATCTTAGACTCTTTGGATGCTGGGTCTGCCTTCTGATCCTACTGGCAGAAACTCCAGACCTATATCTTAGAAGTATCAGAGATAGAGGTAAAGGATGCTTTGTGCTGTGAAAATACAATGACTACTAAATGGTACCAGGCAAACAGCCCTGTTGCCTGATTTCATTTAGTAATAAATATATATATATATATATATATATATATATATATATAT
>NW_021604792.1:11165552-11209850 GCF_004785775.1 Grammomys surdaster
GTGTGTGTGTGTGTGTGTGTGTGTGTGTGTGTGTGTGTGTGTATAAACACACATATATATATATGATCTTAGTGACTTGGCCTTAAAAACCTTGCAAAATAAAATGAACTGAATTTAACTGGCAAAACAAGAACATGAAATGTATACCCCACTTCTCGGTTTTCTCCTGGTAATCTTTCCTACATATAAAGACAAATGAAGTGATGTTTAATATTGTTAGGTTTATCTTAATTATTTTCAGGTTGTATTTTCAAATTGAAAATATTTAATACCCAGCTACTCATTTTACCTTTGACCCAAATACAATTAAGTATTTTAGAAGAGAATTTTACAGCCAGTTGAGACAGATCTGGGGATTAAAATGGTAATAGTGATGTTTTCTGAGTAACCTTCAGTTTTGTTTTTATAGATGTATACAGTCTCAGCTAGTTAAAGGGTAGTTCTTCAGTCCATTGGCAATGTATGCAGTACATGAAAAATAAAAGATGAAATGTTGGTTAATCAGCTCTTAGGATTTTTAAAATGTTAGTAGTTTACATTAGAATCCCAAGTGTATTGGGAGCAGGAGAGATGGTTCAGTGGTTAAGAACACTGGCTGCCCTTCCAGAGGACCAGGGTTTGATTTCCAACACCCACATGACAGCTCAAGAGTATCTGTAACTCCAGTTCCAGGGGACCTAATATCCTCTTCTGACCTCTACTGAGTACTGCATGCTCACGGTGGTCATACATACATATAGGTAGAACACTCACACAAATAAAAAAAAAATCATATGAAACTACAAAATGTGTCTATTTTCACAATTTTACTATTGATTCTCAGAAGGCTCTTTCAAATGTTGTACACAGGTGCATTTGTAAACTAACATTCAATCAGATAAAAGTACTTTTAAGTTGCTTCAACCAGACAAAAGACAGTGTTAAAAGACCACATTTTCTCATATAGCTACTTCAAATGTTTCTTGTACTGTTCTGATTTTTAAGGTTGGATCTCTTTGGATTTTTAATGGATTTCAGTAATGGAGAAGATTTCAGAGTAGTAAAAGACAAGCAATATGCCCACTGCTTCAGGTGTTTTCTTCCTATTGGGAAGTAAACTGCACTTTACCTCTGACGTCATGTCCACCACCACACTGCATCTTAAAGTTATCAGTACCTTCCCAGTTAGGTAATTCTTCCTAGAGTTTATACCCAGAGTTATATGCCTCTCAAAACACAGTTCCTCATTTTCCCCAGTCATTAGAATTTAAAACAGACTATAAAGTTAAGTTTTATTTCTTCTATTTCTAATTTCTATTATTATATATAAGTCAATGAATAAAAACCAGAAATAGAGTATTGACCTAGTTTTAACTAGACATAATTTACAACCAAACATTAGAAACTTACTTGTGCAGCTTGAACTTTTAAAAGGAAGGAGTATTTTGTTTTGTATTGTTTGGTTAATTTTTAAGTAAATGGTTACCTACAAAACAAATACCAAAGATCATCTGACTGAGACTGGCTGATTCCTGTGCCAGGAACCTTTCTTCACTCTTAAGTTTCCTTCCAGGGTACAGTGAGCTGAGCTCTCTGCAGCTCACAAGTCCAGCACCATGAGGTGACAGCTTCAGTTTCATTGTTTTACACACAGTGAGGGTGGGGCAAAGAGGGACACAAGTGCCAAAATAAGTGTATTAAGGTGAGTTTTCACAGTGTCACAATGTTATATCCCTTCACTTCTGTCCAGCTGTCAGCCTGTTGTAGTCTTTGGAAGAAAGTCCAGTTCCTTAGAAAAGATGTTGAATTATTAAACAGTGACCATAGTTTAATTCTCTGCTCTTCCATAGATGGGTTTCACATTTTGCTCCAAGGTTTAGATGTCATATCGTCTCACGCTCATGAGCACCTTGTTTGCAGCTGACATTGTGCTGTCTTGGGATGCTGGAGCGCATCCTGAAAGTTCAGAGATGGAGCCCAAGGAAAGGATGCAACTCTCTGTGCAGCCTCTTTTTCATAAGGGCACCCATCCCTATTAATAGGGCTTTGCCCTCAGGACTTGATCATTTCCCAAAGACTCACCTCTCAATATCAGGATCTTGGTGAATGACAGCAGGGGGTAGAGAGTTAATCAGCAAATAGATTTGGAAGGACCAGAGCAAATAGTAATGTTGTTTTAGTCTCAGGTAGACACCAGGTAAGGGAGACAGACACCACTCAACACGATAATGTAGGCATGGATAGAGAGAGATTTTAAGAGAGTCTTGGGGATCCTGATGGTGTTTGGGGATCCTGATTTCAAGTAGCACTCCTACTGGAGAAGCTGTTCTTTATAGGTCAACATGATCTCTAGCCATAGAAAAGGCCCCAGTTAGACCAGACTGATTCTCAGACTAATGGAACCATTACTCTCCAATGGCTTGGATACCCCAAAGGGCAGCACTCCTCTACCTTAATTACCCCAGAGCAATCACAGACCATCTCAGCAATGAGAATAGACTGGGAACAGCCTGGCAAAAATGAAGCTATTTTAAAGAGACATTAGTCTAGTCATATATAAGATTATTGAAATATATTATACCCCTCCAAATGGAAGTTTCCCCCAGGAATCTCATGCTGGGAGAAAGAAAAGCCATTGACTAGAATTTGTAAGATGATCAGATTTCCAACAGTTCCAACAACTTGTTTCATGATGTTCCATGAGACTGAAACCAATATAAAGATGATGGTGTGGAGGACCACACATCGACTGAGATTTAGGAGACATACATATCTAGGCCCTCTATTTAAACTTTGATCTTTACTTCAGGACTCTGAAGACCTAACTTGAGGGATTTGCTGGAGCTATTAGTTCCTCTTTCCCAAAGTGGCCACTTTGAATAAATCTCCGTTCTTTGCTTTCTGCTATTGACTTGGCTCTTTTAATTGGCTGTTGAGGATGGGCTGCCAGAACTGACATGGAACAAAGGTTGTGATCCCAAGTTTGATAACAAAATGGCAGTCATGGAGGAACAAAGGCACACTTTGGGATGCTGACCACTCACAGCTGGCCCCATGTAAAGAGGAGGAATGGATGTTCCCTGTAGTTGCTGAAGTAATTTCCTCCAGGGACATTTTCCTCTTCCTACTTTATCATAGACTGCTTTTACTCCCACTTGGTGAAACTGAGAATTGGCTTCAGACCCTGTTTAGGATTTTTAAGAAAATCTGACTCATGGTAAGTATCCTTTTAATCAGTGAACTTTGGGCTTTGGTTTCCTGTTTGTCTTTGGACTTTTCTGGACAGTTTGGGGTTCTTTTGAACCAGTGTGGAATTGCCATCTGGTGATTGGCTTTATCTTTAGGTATTCTTCTGTTGAAATGTACCAGAGTATTGTAAAACAGAAACAGTGATGGTGACCGAGAAAGCAGCCTTCCACCTTGCACAGAAATACACAGGTATTCTGCTGAGTCTCTTTCTAACAAACTCTGCCACGTTGGTGCCAGCATCTTACTTCCTGTTCTACAACCCCTTCCTTGCCACTTATCTGAGAATCAGAGGATTTAGTCAAGGGCTTATCCTATGAAACCTCCCTGATTCTCTGAAAGACTTGTGCACCAGTTCCCATGTTTGCCCCATGGGCTCTGATTTCTCTTCTCACAGACCCGGCCACTCTTCTGTTGCCTCTCTGTCTGTGGTACTAACTTGCTTCTGATAAGCTTTGCTCCCTGTTCCCATGTAGCCTGCCTCGGCTTCTATTGAATCCCACCTGCCCCTATGCCAAAACTAACAAGCTACCAACTATTATACAATGAGTGAAAACAACTTGGAAGTTTTTTTTAAAGGGCATTCAGGGAGATTAGAAACAACCAAAATTTAAAAAAAAAAAAAAGTACTATTAGTAACCTCAAAAAATCGACAGAACCTCAAAGAAACAGAAAATAGCACCTCTAGAAAATAAAGATAATTGATTACAACCGGAGGAAATGCAGAGGGAAAAAATATCTGCCAAACATAAATGTATACACAGGGAAAATCCAGAAGTGTTAGAGAAAAGGTGGGGGAACAGCCTCCAAAGTTTGGCAGTAGGATAGAATGGGTAAGGGAGGCAGGGGATGCTCACCAAAGGTCTGACATGTATGAGGACTCACAGAAAAAGCAGAGAAAATGGTAGAGTTCTTTTTAAATCCAACTGTACCTTTAAAATCTAAAGGAAATA
Organism: Grammomys surdaster; assembly: GCF_004785775.1. Classification (NCBI taxonomy): domain Eukaryota; kingdom Metazoa; phylum Chordata; class Mammalia; order Rodentia; family Muridae; genus Grammomys; species Grammomys surdaster. The sequence goes on from NW_021604792.1 coordinate 11,169,731, forward strand.
ATCATCCTAGAGATTCATATCAAACCAAGCTAGTCTTTAAGTGTGGAGGTTGGTCAGGACACTGGGGACATGGAGGTCATCCAAGTGTTTTCTTCTCACACACACATTTTCAGGAAACATTCCCAGGGTACAGAAGCCAGCCAAGAAAGGGTAAGGCAAGAATAAAAGAAACAGAACTTAGAGTAATGGAGGGCAAGGGGCATCTACACAATAGTGCAAACGACTAGTATTGTGGATGTGTTAATACTCATGTAGTGCTTTAGGCTGGATCTGCATTATGTTCCTGTGGTAATGAAATGCGGCCATACACATAGCATTGCTATTTAATCACCAATGAAGAAAATGGAACCCAGAATGATCAAGCCACTCTCCCAAGACTGGGACAGAGATTATAAGACAGCCAGAATTTTAACACTAAAAGCCTGGTTTTAGAATTTTAACCATTATAATCTTTCTCCTGTTCCCCACTATATTGATCTAATCAGAATTAATTGTCTCTTGACAAAAATTTGTCTCCTTCCAATTGGACTCATATTTATTTTTGTATTTTCTGCCTGGAGGAGAGAAGAGCTCAACTTTACACTTTCACAGTCATCATGATTAATATCACAGAGGAGGAGTAAGTAGTCAAGCATAAGGAGCAGCTCTTCACCCCCAACCCCTCTACCCCGCATTCTCCAACCCCATATGGCCCTACCCTCACCAAAACCTACATCACCAACTTCCACTCCAGGCTGCTGAGTAGAGACACTTTTTATATGGAAAGTGGAATTCCTGAGCAGTCAAGATTCTTGGAGCATCAGATCCATACATAAGCAGAAATAAGGACAGCGTGAGCATTCACAGGTGAACAGCCAGAAGCTGAAACACAGAGAAGAGCCTTTAATTTGCTCTCTCAAAATTTAAGCTTTCGTCATATAAACTAAAGCAGTGGTGCTTTGGTGTGGTCCAGCAGCCCAGTGGCCATACCACTTCTGTATTTCCTTTCTGCTACTCATCTTCTCATGAGGAACAGATCCAAAGAAGTAATGTTATCCTTTCTCCTTCTTCAAATATTTGCTATTGTCCAATGCAGCACAAAGTCCAAAGTGTTTATTGGTCACATTTATTATCTTTATAAAAACCAATTCCAACTTCTCTTCTAGGATTCATTCCACCTATGTCACACTCAGAATTTCTACTGTTCTCTTATTTATTTACTATTGTCATTATTTTTTAAGTCTTTATCTATCACAGAAAATATCCTTCAATTTGTTCATTTGATTCTTAAATTTTTATTATTTCTCATCTTGAAGTTTGGACACTCGTTTCCTGGTACCCTTTTCAAACATGAAAATTGTGAATAATCCTGAGGTGGCAAATGGTGAAATTCTGGGTTGTTCAAGGTGTGTGTGCCAATGGAAGGATGATGGCCAGCATTACTCAGACAGGGCAAGTCAAATATTTTCCACAGTTAACACTTGATGCTTCCGGAACAACCCATAAATCAATGAAGTTATTTTCCTACTCTGCCTGGTCAAGGGCAGGTTTTCCATTCTGGCCTCTTTATTACTTTCTAGCTAATGTATTTTAAGCAAGGAGTGAGAAAGCAAAACTCATGATCTCCAGACACTGCTAAACAATGAACTGTTTGCTTTCTTTCTAAACTCTGATCTACAACTGCTGTATCTACGAAGTTGACCTTCTACTAAGAATGGTAGAGCTTCATGTATAGAATTAACTTAGCAAGAATCTTCAGTATAGTTCCTAGCCTAGACCTGGACTACAGGCAGACCATAACAGAGCATCTGTGTGTCTGCTGGTTCACCCTCCACAGAGAGCTGCCCACCACAGCTGGATTCACCTCCCTCCTCTCAGCTCTCCACAAAGCAGTCTGTGCTGTCCTCTTGTGAATTGGTATATGCCTGTTTCAGGTCAGGGCTCCCCCACCCATAAGTGTAAACCTCCTCACAGTAATTAAGCTATTCTAAACAGACACTATAGACTCCCATTTAGAACCAAACTGTTGACATGATGTACCCCAAGAAATTGGGAATTTCCCTAGCTCGTGATAGGAGAGGAAAAGGCTAAGGAAGCCTAGTGCTAGCCAGAAGAGGAACTGGTCTCCAGTTCTGAAAACTTGTCAGACTACCACATAGGAAAAACAGGAGTCCATTGATGATGGGTGGACTCCTAGTCCTTTGCCACACATACCTCTGGCCCTCTATTTAAAGCTAAATTCATGTTAGGACATGAAAGATGGACTTTGGGTGTGAGAAGGGGAACCTTCTTGTCCTTCTTTCCAATGTGTTCACACTGAACAAACCTCCCTCCCTTGCCTTTCACTTTTACTTGATTATTAAATTGGCCTATGAAGGGCAGATGTAGAATCTAGGCTGTTATAGCCTTCAGGGCCTAGGTTCTCATCTCCTGCTGACTCCAGTAACATGAAAAGCCTGGGGTTGTCCAGGTCACTTTGTCCTGTGGTATAGATAGGGGCACTCTTTATACAAGCATCACACTAGACTCAGTTCTGAGTGTTTGCAGGAGTTATAGTTTTGACCAATGTGAAGTGAAGTAAAATGAATTGTAGTCACCCAGAGACACTCCAGAGTAAGGACTAGAGGATGTAGCATAACTCTGTGATGTGTTTGTGTGGGTTGAGAAAGGATAGCTGGTGAATCTCTGTTGATTCAAGAAGGGAGACACGGAGAACAATCAGCTAACCTCTTTGTTTCCTGACTGATTTCAACTTGGACACTGCTAAGTATGTTCTTTAAAAAGAGAGATAATTGCCACCATTTTACACATACCCTATAATCTTTACCCTCTCATTGTTTTTATCCAAGATTTTGTGCTGCCCCAGGGAGTGAAAAGCCTTTTTCATTGAATGTCACCCAAGGATTCAAATGTCCATTGCAGCTTCTTTCTAAAACATTGATCACACCATGACATTCATTGCTAATAAGATATTAACCAATTTCTCATTGTTTTCTACTTCAATGTCTAAATTAATCACTTAACACTAGGCCTAACAATGTATCCCTTTTCTTCTCTAATTATACATTTCCTGTTTTCCTTTCATAGTGATGTAAATGGCCTACATAGAAGAAGTTATGAAGAAAGCAAAGATAGATATTTTTCTATCTGAAAAAAGATATTGAGGATGAGGAATAATCACCTCATTTATGCTGTGTCAGAAGCCATCTAGGCGATTTTAAGGTTAGCAAATGACGTTCCAGAAGTGGTCCACCATTTTTACATGATCTGATATGGATGAGCTCTGGGAACCAAGGCTCTGAGATAAAATCCTTCATCCCAAGATTGCTTCTTGTATTGATATGCCTTTCCTGTCATTATTAAATTAATATAATTCCTGGGCATTAGCTTACCCTATTGGGCAAATTTTTCTGCAGATCAATATGCAGACGAACTTTCATGAATTAATGCTGCCTAGGTGAATTAACGATATAGAATTCCTGATTTGATCTTCGGAAGAAAATTTTAAAAGATGATTTTAGTTGTTTTGCTAGAAAGATGTAATAAAGTTAAAATCAAGACTAGAATGTGCCATGCCTCATAATAGTAAGTAAAGGCTGCATTAGTAAGAAATACGATGAGCTTTCATAATTATACCAAAAAGATATAATATAGGCTTAGAACAAAATTGTGTTCAAGGAAAAGCATTCAGGTCCAAGGATGAAGCCACAGGTGTGCCTATGATAAAACAAGGCCATGAGAAACTGTTGCTTTGAACTTATAATGAGCTTATAGAATGAAACACTGCTTTAAACTTAATATCAACATTTTTCTGTGACTCACGCTACCTAATATTTTATCTATGAGGTAATTCTTTCTTACACAGAGAACTTTTTGTATTAAGGCTATAAAAGGCTGAAAGCAATAAAGAAAGGCGATGTAGCCATTTTCTACTTCATCTGGTGTGCCCTTCCCTGGCCTTGAGCAGGTCTGAGAGACCTTGTTTAGCACAACAGACCAAATAATAGGACCTAGGTGGAACTAGCCACCTTGGCTGCATGTCAATAGACACCTAGGTGGAGTCACCCACCTTGGCTGCAAGTACCTCCTGCTACAGGAACTTGAAAGAAGAACTGCCCCTGGGCTTGCCTTGAGACATCGATGGCCATGACCTGTGACCAAGAACGGATTATCCCACCCAACTATCTGGGCTGAAATTAGGAAGGGTTCGGGTGGGGTCTTTCCCTTTAAATTGAAAGCTGAACATTAAAGCATTGAGCCTTGATCAGAGAACTTTGTCTTGGCTTCATCTTTTCTTGCTCTCCGTCCCCTTTTCGTTCCCAGCCCTCTTTTCAGGTGAACCCATTCGACTTGTGGCCGCTGGCCGGCTACAATTTGGTGTGGTGTTTTCTGTATGAGTGGTTTCTTCTTCTTCTTCTTCTTCTTCTCCTTTTTCTTCTTCTTCTTTTTCTTCTTCTTCTTCTTCTTCTTCTTCTTCTTCTTCTTCTTCTTCTTCTTCTTCTTCTTCTTCTTCTTCCTCTTCTTCTCTTCCTGGTTCAAAGAAGGGATAAATCCTTTAGTTAATCCCCTTCCTTTTAACAACTGAGTGTTAACTATCATAAGCCTGCAGCTTATGATAACTTAGTCATGACAACTAAGTGTTATTATAGCAAGCAGCCTTTACTTTCACAAAACTAAATTTTGTCCCCATCCCAACCCCACCAATGCTTCCCTATGGCTTCAATCTAGAGAGAACCAGCACTTGGTCAGGCTCCTGGAGAAGCTGAATAAAAAAGCATAGCTGGGCATCATGGGGGACACCTTCAATTCCAACACACAGAAGGCAGAAGCAGGTAGATCTGTGTGAGTCTAAGGCCAACCTATGTAGTAAGATTTTATCTCAAAACAAACAAACAAGGCTTCTTAAGTTGTCTTACAAATGTATGTCCTCCTATCTCAAGAGTCCAGAAAGACATGCTGTATTGAGATTTTTTTCTCACTTGGTTGCAAGAACACTGGTTTATTGAACTGATTCACTTAGTTTGACTTGCTATTTAATGAGGTCACTCTTGATTGAGATTAAGGCTTTATACATTTCACCAGGAAATTGTTTTTCACATGTAAGAGTTCCTGGGAGAAGCATGTGTCTGCAAAGGAAGATTGACTGATTAGAATTTCCGTGATATGCAGATCCAGAGCCTGAGTACCACTTATCTTACTAGACTTAGTCCCCCAAACCATCATTCATTGCCTCCCCATCCCATGTTGACCTAAAATATTGTTACTAGCAAGATAAAACCAGATTTAACATCCTGCCATCAGATAAAAAAAATCTTTTAAAATGTATGAATTTAACAAACCATAGTTCTACCAACCAAAGGGCTAAGGATGTTCTTTTCCAGGTACACATTTCTTTATTCAACTCATCAGCTTGTTGTGATGGTCCTGTCTCCTGTGTGGCATACAAATCCCTGCTTATCTCCGGATTCCTTCTTTTGTCTTGGTGGAGGACAGTTTTAGTCTATACTCTTCCTTTTGAAGATTTACTGATTTTAATCTCTAACAAAACAATTTCATAGACTATTATGGTTGGTCTTAGTTGCCAGTTTGACTGGATTAAGAGATGTCTAGGACTGTGTCTATGGGGGACTGGGTGATTCCTCAAAGGACTGAAGAGTAGGACAGTGACTACTAGGTGGAGGAAACCTGCTGTGAATGTGGGCAGCACCTTCCATTGTGCTGGTGGCCTGGATGGAAAAAAAATCAAGAAAGGCAACAGAGTGAACAAGCCCCTTCCATTTCTGAGTGTCCAGATGTGGCTGACATCACCTTCTGTCATTTAGACTTTAAACATGGGCTCTTGTTGTGGCAGAGCCTTCAGAAAAGTCATATTGTAATCACCAAAGACCTGAAGAAAAATATGAACTACCAATTTCCTTAAAGATGCAAAATAATATAGTGTAAGTGAAGCATGGTAGTGAAGATCTATATTCCCAGTTATTTAAGGGGACAAAGCTAGAAGGTTGTGTGTTTAAGGCCTGCCTGACCTACAGAGTAAATTTAAGGACAACCTGGTCAACTTGGTGAGACTATTTCTCAAAATTTAAAAAAAAAAAAAGTGAAAGATAAAAATCGACCTGTCCATCTTTTGTTCCCTCTTCCCTTCTCCCTCTCACTCAAGCCCTGCTCGCTCTGGCCCAAAGGTTTTTATTTGTTATATGTAAGTACACTGTAGCTGTCTTCAGATACCCCATATGAGGGCATCAGATCTCATTACAGATGGTTGTGAGCCACCATGTGGTTGCTGGGATTTGAACTCAGGACCTCCAGAACTGAAGTCAGTGCTCGTAACCGGTGAGCCATCCCACCAGCCCCAAACTGTCCATCTTACAACTTCTTCACTGGCTGGCTCTTTGCTATTCTTGGCATGGCATTCCTTAAATGATACGTCTTGCTTTAAAAGATCCTGCTGAACTAATGTTCCGTAAAGCACCATTAACCACTAATAGTAGTGTTACTAGGGAGGAGAAAGTACACTGGTTTCAATGGTAATAAACAGAAAAGGGAACAGGAACCAATGTATAGATGTTTGGGGTGGTGGGATAGAAAGTTACATATGGCTTTCACTCCCTTTCCTAACCAGAGCAAGAGCCTACCTAGACTTAGTAGATTGACAGTGGAGTATGAGTTAAGAGAGACAGTGATTTGAATATGTTCCAAAATGAATACAGCAGTTAGCATAGTAAATGTGGACTTAACGCAAGAGGTCCCAGGAGAGACTGAAGACTGTGAACCTACTTTGGATGAGTGAAGATGTGAGATCTTTCTCTAGCATCATCCAAAGCATAGGCATTGGGATGAAATCACGTTCTTTCACTGAACCAAGACTCGAGATTTAAAAAATAGGTATGAAGCCATTTAAGAAGGGAGTAAGAACTTGAAAACAGTAATGAACATGACTGAGGTTTCTAACATGTCTTAGGTTGAGCAGAGAAAGAAGTTATAGGATTTTCAATATCCATCCACCACCTAACTTTTTCAAGTCAGTATCAGAAAAGCCAATGATATTGGATGGAGCATAGTGTCATACCTCTGTTACCCCAGCTCTTAATCCTTGCTCTTAAGAGGCAGAATTAGTATCCACTTATCAGTGGATGTAAGTCCTTTTGGGTCTGGGTTACCTCACTCAGAATATTTTCTAGTTCCATTCATTTGCCTGCAAAATTCATGATGTTCTCATTTTTAATAGCTGAATAGTATTCCATTGTGTAAACATTTTCTGTATCCATTCTTCAGTTGAGGGCCATCTGGGTTGTTTCCAGCAAAGTACAGAATACCCATGATACAATTCAAAGACCAGACCATATGAAGTTTAAGAAGAAGGAAGGCCCAAGTGAGGATGCTTCAATCACACTTAGAAAAGGGAACAAAATAATCACTGGAGGCAGAGGAAGAGAGGGACCTGGATGTGAGAGGGAAGAGGAAGGGGAAGTGGGGCAGGAACAGGTATGGGGGAGGCAAGAGAGAAACCAAGAGAGCCAGAAGAATGAATGAAAATATGTTGCTGCAAGCGGCTAGAGGGTGGGGGGAGTTTCTAGAAAGTCCCAGAGACCTGAGATGTGAGAAGCTCTCAGGACCCAGTGTGGATGACCTTAGCCAAAATGCCTAATGGTGGGTAGATAGAACCTGAAGAAATCACCTCCAAAATCACTGTCAAAAAGACCCACAGTGGAGAGATGGGGCCACCCATCTACCTTTGAAATTTTTGACCCCAAGTTGTTTCTGTCTAAAAGTACTGCAGGGACAAAAACGGAGCAGAGACTAAAGGAAAGATCATTCAGTGACCAGCAAAAATTGGGATCCATCCTATGGGCAGGCACCAAATACTGACAGTATTACTGATGTGCTTGCAGACAGGAGCCTAGCATGGCTGACCTCTGAGTGGCTCTACCAGCAGCTGACTGAGACAGATGCAGATACTTATAGCCAACCATTGGACTGAGGTTGGGATCTCTATGAAAGAGTTAGGTGATGGACTGAAGAAGCTGAAGGGAAGGCAACCTCATAAGAAGAAAAACAGCATCAACTAACCTGGACCGTTCAGAGCTCCCAGAGACTAAGCCACCAACCAAAGAGCATACATGGGCATGGACACCAAGGCACATATGTAGCAAGGGACTTCCTTGTCTGGCTTCAGTGTGAAAGATGTGTCTAATTCTGTAGAGACTTGATACCTGGGGAAGAGGGATACTGGGGGAGGATGATGGGTGGGTGGGGTAGCACCCTCTCAGAGCCAAAGGGGAGGGAGGATGGGATGAAGAACTCTGGGAGGAGGGCAACATTTGGAAAACAAGTAAATAAAATAATTTAATAATAAAAAATGAGGCAGAATTAGACAGGAAATTGGCAGATCAAGACAAGCCTTGGCTTCATAGAAACTGGGAGACTATTCAAGTCTATACATCAAAGTACTGTCCCAAAAGAAAAGATGAATAATTGAAGGGGAAAAGGTGAAGATTATTTTGTGGACTGAAGAATAACTGGATGGCTTTCTTGGTGGTGGTAAAACAAGCTACACTCACTAGCTTCCCCAGCTCTGGTCTGGGAGTTCCAATCACTAGCTGGTTACACTCACTTACAGTGTTTTTCCCTCAGGGCTTCATTAAACATTACAAGAATGTATTTAATGAGGTGTAGCACTAATCAGTCCCCTCTCCCACCCAATCATCTCCCCAGGGCACCCCAGCTAGGCACCTACAAAACAGATTTCTCAAATACCCCTCTGCAAAGAGTGTTCAGTGAAATCCTTAAATTATTTTTTTAGCTGTTTATCTCAGTCAAGATATTTTTATTGATAAAATAAAGGCACATTTACAATAACATAGCAGACACAAAAAAGGACAAACCAGAACATAATTCTCAGTGAGGGCACTACAGGCCACTGAAGAGCAGGTGACAACAGGAAGAATAACATGCGATGCACGGAATACCTTACCAATCCTGCCTGGGTATTTGTGTTCTTGGAAGTGTACAATGATGCCTAATTTACATATGAGAAAACCATTATTCCAGTATTTGACTAACTTTTCTAAGTAGTTTTTTCCAGAGTACGTCTCACTTTCCTTGATCGTAATGACAGTAGTTTGGAAGGTAGTACATGACCAGGATAGCTTGGCACTCACTTTTGATGCTTCCATCAGAAGATCCAGGCTTAGGGTAGTACTGGGAAATGGAAAGGTGCTCATGACTTCAATGGAGTCAATGCACTTTCAATTATCATTCCACTAGATGGCAGCAAGACCCACCTCAAGAACCAGGATGAGTCACTCTTGACTTTACATGGTGAAGGCTTTACATACTGAGAACAAGAAGGAAAGAAGCAGAGCAATGCTTTCTTTCAGAGCCTAAAAAGAGTGTGTGCATGTGTGTGTGTGATGTGTGTATGTGTGTGTTTGTGTGTGTGTGTGTGAGAGTGTGAGTGTGTGTGTATGCAGGACAAAGCACTGAAAAGTTGCTAGGACCACTTTTGCACTCTATACAAAGTCTCACCCTTGTGGGTAAGACCAAAATGATAGAAAGTTTTTGACATGTGGCACATACTGTGATAGAGTCTCTTTACTCATATCAGCAGCACCCCTGGCTGTGCCATCTGTAAGTCCAGGTGGGGATTATGCAGTGTACAAGGTTGTCCTCATGGTTCAGCATAATGGTGGTTGTTCCCTAGAAGGAAAGATGCACGGATTTGATGCACTGACGTCAAGGGCTATGCACAAAGTGTGCTTCCCTTCAAGAATACCACAGTCAAGCAGAAGGAAGAGTAATTTGCAGGATCACAGGGTTAAAGGAACTTTATATGTACGCCATAGTTGAAGAAATTCAAGACACCTTAATGTTCTATGCTTTGGTAGCAATCAATAAGCTAAAGGTGAGCTGCAAACTTTGAACTTTGAAGGAGTTAAAATTCAATTAGAAATTTGTGTATAAGAAAAAGCATATAGTTGTGAATGAAGAGTGAGAACCCATCTTGTTCACACAAAAATGGCTAGATAGCATCCTGAATTATTCCTGTGTGGTACAAAAGAAAACATCTCATGTATCAGGGAATCTTTTCAGACCTGAGGATGCCTTGGATATCAGGCATCCCCATCAGTGTGATAGGGGTTCTGTCCCAGGAGACTCCTTTTCTGTGGGAGGAAGCTGCTTTTCCTCTGGGACAGAGGGTAAATCAGGAGCTTTCTGTCCACACCTTGCCACTGTGAAGCGGCTCATGCCAAGGGCTTCCTCGTAGGCTGGGAGTGTATCCATAGAGGAGGGCAGCTGGTTCAGGGAGCTGTGCGCATGAGCCATTGCCAGGATTCTCCGAGCTGCAGGGCCAAACACGGACTGCAGAGCTGTGAAGGAAGACAGAGTTAATGTAGAGATGATGACATCCAAAGGTGATGTCCTCAAACACTAGAGATTTACATTACATCTAATGTCTCTTTGTCTTTCACCCATGTTCAAACTCGCGACCTTTGACAAACGTTACAAAAATCCTTCAAAGAGCTTTGGTTCCAATATTTTACTTTGTTCATCAATTTATCATCAGCCAAAAACTTGAGAATACAGGCATCAGTGATAGCCCAGGTCACCACATTCATCGGCTTCTGGAAATGAAAACTACGAGTTCCCAAACACTCAATGCTAGTTGGCAGGTCACCCTACATGCACCTACAAACCTTTTAGTATATCTTTAAACCTGACCCCTCTATCTTGGTGTTCTGAGTACACTCACATGTAATGGTGTTCTGGAGAGTGTTGTCGTGGTCAAAAGCAATGACGGTCACTTCATAAGGCGGTGGGGCTCCATCTTCCCCATTTTCCGGACGGCTCAGGCAGCAGCGAAAGCATACTGAAGTCAGGCCACACAGGAGAAGCAGTGCGCCAACCACCACCAGCAACCTGCAAGAGCCCACACACCAAGTTCAAGCTGTGGTCAACTGGTTTCCCAGCTCTGGCATAACTATACTTTAATTTTTGATTGCAAGCTTTGTTCTTTTAGAGAACACTAATAAGGCTTCAATCCCGAGGGTTTCATTTTGCACATATCAGTTACTGATTTTTTTCAGCAAGACTATGCAAGTCAGGAGAGCAAACAACACTGAAGATAGCTTGAAGGGGCTGCTTCTTACTTCACTGTGCAGAAGTATTTCTTAAGCACATGCTGGGGGAGAGGCACTAAAATCTTTTGATGTTGGGTGAAGAGACTGTATTGAAATAGGAAACCATGGCATATTGTCACATAGGCTAGAGGTGAACTAAGGAAACTTTACTGTGAAATATAGCTATGTTTCTTATTCATATTAAGAGCCAGCATATGAAAAACATTTTTAAAAAATACACCTGAAAAAAGAAGTCTCTTTGAGGGTGTTATGTGTCTCAAACTTACCATATATACCAAAGATGCACCCAGTCAGTAGTCAGGCAACTGTGGACAAATATTGAAGTTTATTATATTAAAAAAATAGTGCAGACTTCAATAATCATGTTCTTATATTTAATACCACGCTATAATTTAATAACATCAAGACCTACTTTTTTTTTTTTTTGAGAAATGTCTCACTTTGTAACCTTGCTGACCTTTACTATCTATACCAGGCTAGCCTTGAACTCACAGAGTTCTACTTCCCTCAGCCTACCGCATGCTGCGATTAAAGGCATGTTCTACTATTCCCAGCTAAGAATTACTTTTGAAAAAGTCCAATGTAACAAGCTGAATAGAGTTCTATAACGCAGGTGGCATTGCTGTGCAAAGCATTTTTATAGTCACTAAAAGTTTCATTAAGAAGAATGGCTGTGAGAAGGACTAAGGGGATGGAGAGCTGGGAGTGGAGAGGAGGAGAAGAGAAACAGCTACAACAAAATTTGTTTGAAAAACTATGTGATGAATCCTAATGATTTCCAAGTTGATAAAATAGGAAATGAAAATATGTCCTGATGGCTATTACGAACTGCTGAGATGGAGACTCCTACGAATTAGGCAGACAAATGTCTAAGGAGTGGCTTTGAAATCAGACATGAACATCCAGCTCATATGTGTGTGAGGTCAATAAAATGTACACACCAGGAAAGTTTCGGTTGAAGGCATGAAAGAAGTCATATTTGTAATTTATATTTCACAAGTTCTTGCAACATCCTCCCCCTAAAAACGGCCTACACTTTCACATCTAAACTCAAAACTGATGGGTACATCCACTGAGACCAAACAGGAAGGGAGAAAAGGGAGAGGCTGGCTTCACAAGGAGAACTTCGTGGGAGAGACTAAAACCGCAAGTCAGGGGTAGACAGAGGAATGTGTGTTTCTTTAAAGATGTACCAGTTTTCTCATTAAAATAATAAAACAAATGCTTTCTACTAAGTATATATGGAGACCCATTTCTACATTTCATCTTTGGTCACTGTTGCATAGAAAATGCAGTTTGCATTTTCCCTGAAACAATGTGTCAACTTGGTTCTCACGTTTGTCATTTGTTCAGATTCTTTCACTTCTACCTGAGATTCCAAATGGCAACAGACATCTGAATCCTCAATTCACTTAGCCAGTATCAGATGTACACATGCCACGTAATCAAGATGATCCTAATTACTTAGTTCCCCTCACACCTGATAGAGCTGGTTTCAGGGAAATGACGCTATGGCAGAATCTGTGTTTTCCTTCAGCGTGAACAGGATTGTTATTGTCTGTCCTTACTTGAAACCAAAAACTTGCTTTGGGATTTGAAGTGGGTGTGCGGCTGTGAGAATCACTCAAACAGATAAGCCAATGACTGGCTGTTGAACCCAGTCTGCCCTGATGAGTCATGGGAAACCACAGCTAAGAAAGCCTTTTGCATGTCTCTCTGACTACATGTGTTTAAATTAATTGTGCTAATTTTGCTATATTGATGAGACTAGCTTGCAAAAAAAAAAAAAAAATAGCACTCTCCGCAGGGTTATTCTGAGCATTTGGAATGACACATTAGTCTATGATGGTAGGTGGTGGCCATTTAAGTAAAAAAGGAAGTCTGGGCTATCTGCTGACATTTTAGCCTCTGTTTGGGTGTTGGCACTTCGTCTGTCTCTCCTCCTAGCTTTTCCTCTCAAATACTTACTGTTCAGTGTTGACACAGTTCTCCTCGCATCTGGCCCCAGGAAGCTGTGGGAAGGAAATAAACTCAGACATGGAAATGGTCACATCTGCAGTTCTCAGCAGCCGATCAACTACCCATTATGGCTGCACCCTGTCAGACCTACTTGTAAAGATGAGGACAGGGGCATAGGGTTGGTCTGTACTGGCCTGTGACATGGATCATTCCTTTGACTTTTGACTACATCTTGTGAGGTAGAAGTTCCCGGAAGAACAGAGATCTTCTATGTGGCTTGGACGACGGTTGAACACCATTCCTTAGGGAATGATGAATAACCCTTTGTGTCAGTTTGTTACCCTAGAAGTCTTCTGACTCATCCCCTGGGACATTATGGTTGTCTTCCTTGTCCCTGCTCTGTTGAAAATTGAATTCTAGCCCAGATGCTACTCTTTTTCAGCCTTCAACACATCAGTAAATCACTTCAGAAGAACAGTAATGGGGAGGGGGGTCCAAAAAAGCGAAGTAAAGAAGAAAAGGAAATGCAGAATCCAAGAGAACATTAAAGAAAAATGTACTTTTATATATTGGTTAGCTTTTGTGGGAAGCAAAGCAGACAGCCTGCTACCAGCACAGGAATGTGGTACAGTCAGTTTCCGTAGTGTCTTGCTCAGCTAGACTTCCTAGCTATGTGAACTTGGCCCTGGTATTTGTCTAGAATCCTTCACTAAACTGACCCTTTTCTCAGCTAATGGGTGAGTCACAGGCTTTTCTTTCACAGAGGAGTAAAATAAACTGTTTAAAATATTATTAAAGAGTCCACTGGTGCTGGAGACTCACTTTACCACCCTTGTTAAAGCTGAGTGAAACAGCATGTGCTATCTCTGACTGTCCTAATGTATGCCCCTCTTTCCATGAACATCATTCAGTCATACACACACACACACACACACACAGACACACACACAGACACACAGACACACACACACACACACACACACACACACACAGAGCGAGCGAGAGAGAGAGAGAGAGAGAGAGAGAGAGAGAGAGAGAGAGAGAGAGGAGAACACCATGGTACTCTTTTCTCACTCCCTTCTAGGTTCCACATCTGGTTTTGCTCCATCCATTTCCTCCTAGAGACAGCATAGCTAAAGCAATAAGCGAAGGAAAGTTTATCTTCGCTTTTTCACAACCGAACTCACCTGGATGAAATAAACCAGGCCAGAGGCCATCAGCACCTGGGCCCAGGCTGTCATCAGGCTGAACATCTGGTCCAGAAGGGTCACGCCGGCTGCATCTGCTGTATCCTTTCCATCCTCTGTGCCATGTGGAACTTGGTGGTGCAGAATTCCTGAAGAGAATTTTTTTTTCCTCAGGAATTAATCAACTTCCCTCTCCTTATGCCCTTTTGCTTTACACTTTAGGGAATCTGTCTCTTCTTCCCTTTTAGTTTCCTTCTCCTTATTTCTCGTCACATGGTCTCCACATTTGCTTCCTCTCTACGTCCTTTCTGCTATCAAGCTTTCCTGTGTATTTAATCTTTCTTCCTCTGCTCTTAGTCAAACAGCATTCAAGAACACATTTGTCCTCCAAATCTGATTTTTTCCCCCAGTCTATAATGTGAGACTTGAACCTGAAATAGGTCAAAGGCAGATTGTGAATGACCAGAGGTGTTCTTGTGTTCATCAGGAAACTGGCTACACACTCTTGGCTCCTGGATGACGGCTGAAATCTGAAAGTCACTCTGCCAACCTCCCTCCACCCCCTCTCCATGTGATTGGCATCCCCCTTCTTGCTCCTTGAAACTCTCCCTTCACTGTGTTGATAATCAACCCTGTTGGTTCTGGGTCATTTGCTGCAGCCACTCAGCAGGACTAAGGGATTCTAAATGAGCTAGAAAGTCATCTCATCTGTAGAGTGGGGAATGGGTTTCAAAACGAGATGTGCCAGGTGCTACCAAGGGTCTCAGCCTCCTGCTTCAGTTTCAGACACTCAGGCATAGTTTTAAAAACTGGTTTCCAAGATGATCTCTCTCTGTTTCTCTCTGTCTCTCTGTCTCTCTGTCTCTCTCTCTCTCTCTCTCTCTCTCTCTCTCTCTCTCTCTCTCTCTGCCCTCACCCCTCTCAAAGCAATATTGTGATGTTGTCACATGAGAACCAAGCATGGTGCATACAACTGTGGTTCCATCTACTGAGGAAGCTGAGACAGGAGGATCATTTGGGTCTAGTTCAGAAAAGTGAGACTACCCTAGGAAACAGCAAGACCTGGATCTAAAAAACAAACAAACAACAACAAACATATTATTAACAATAAAATAAAACTTAAAAGTCATATTTAAAAATAAGCATACCAGATGGAAAGGATATACAGTAGTTATAAAGGAAAATATTGTCCGGAGCCAGTGAATGCCATATAAATGGCTGACGTTTAAGGAGGAATCTTTTACCCAGCCCAAAGTACTAAGTTAGAACATTCAGTATTAGTTCTGTGACACGTTCGTTTCACAAGACTGAACAAAATTACATGTTGGGTGCTTTCTATGTGATGCGGAGAGGCTACAGGGTGGGTCCTGATGAGGGGAGTTTGTGGGATGGGTTCCATCACACTCAAGGCCCCACACACCATGTGATCATACCGTGGTAATATGATGTGGGAATGATGAATGCAAGCAATTTCCTCTTCTCAGCTAAGGAGCGCCAACAGTGAGAGGACTCTCTGGTACAGTGTTGTTCTCTCCAAGTCTACCCATTTCTTTTTATAACATAGGGTCTTGAGTGAAATGTATTTTCCAAAGGCAGAAGGCATTCAGTAGGACTAGAGAGCAGGACTTCAGTTACAGCCTTTCACTAGGCCTGGGCCTTACTGTACCTACATCTACAGAGGAGCATGATAACTGACCACTGAGCTAGCATCAGCTGCTATTTCACAGGGAAAGGAAATCAGAAGCAAGCAAGCATATTGTATGAAATATTTTTATTCAAACACCATGGAATGGAAATCTTCATGAATTCCCCCTCTTTCTTTTTTGTAGGAAAGACGGTAAACCAGCATAGGTTAAGAGTATAGCTCAGGGCTTTGATCCAGTCAGTTGTTTGACCCCTTGTTTGCTGTGGGATCTTAGAAAAGGTGATCCATCTCTCTGTCAGCTCAGTTTGATTTGATATGAGAAGCACTTTGGTTCTCAGTTCCCACATAGTGACTTATGAACTGTAACTCCAGTCCCAGAGTGATTTCATGTCTTCTTGTGTCCTCCTAGGGCATCAGGCAGGTGGGTAGTGAGCATCCACACACAAAGACAAAATACTCATACAGATAAACAACAGCAACAACAAGAAAGAACCTTTATGATGTATACTACAGTCCTGATAGCAAGTATTCGATGTTAGCTAAGATACTTTTGTTTTAGCTCTGTCGTGTGATGGTTCCTTCCATACGCAGGATCATTAATGTCCACTATGCCTATTCTGTCTGTCTTTCTACCAGTCCTTTCTAGATGGCAATATAGCTTTCTAATGATCTTTTTTTTTTCTTGTACAGTTCCCATGCTTAACCAGGCCATTGCTTTTCCTACCCGCACCAGCCTTCACCTGCATGAACAGGTTTCACAATGACTTTGGCTTTCCCCCCATGGCAGTTTCTGGCCACATGATTGCAATCGTCTTTCTTGCCCCCAGCTTCCCAGCAGGCCTGAACAACACAGGCTTCAGTTCATGACTCCGGTGTTGTTTTCTTTTTCAGAGTTACTGCTACCGTTTCTGTTTTATTCCACAAGCAGGAAAGACTGCCTTTGTTGATTCTAATGTATCCATGACCTCTGATAGCTCCCATCACAGCTTTCCTACTTTTAAGTAGGAAATGATGATAGAGGAAAGATCATTCATAGAAGAAAAGGTCCACATGGCCTAAAGACGGAGGGGCACAGAGCTGGGGACATTGAGAACATTCTCATTACCAGCCTACATAACCCAATTCCATTTAGCTTGTCAATCATTACCTTAGACTCAGGTTGTGAAGGACTAGGACTGCAGCCAGTGGGAAGTACACATACACTGCCCTCTTCACCTGTGCTTCAGGGAGTTGTTATACAGCCACTCTAACAAAAGTAGCAAAAGAATTGCTAATTTGTGGTTCCTTTGATTATTCTCCTTTGACCTTGGTTGTCAGTTGTCCCACCCCCTATACCCTCTCCCCGCCTCCTTCCTTTCTATGCCTCAGTGAATACAACCAGGAATATTGGTAGTCTGAGATACCAACATCAAATTGTACATGTCTGAGCAGTGGCTTGGACCATCTCCAATGGTCGAGAATGGAGAAGGGGGAAGAAGTCAGTTTCATTCTAAAACCCTGGGGTGTTTCACTAAGCAGCATCTCTGTTTTAGGCTCCAAAATCATAGCATAGATATTAAATTCCAGCCTCAAGGATATGGGAAATGATTAAGAGCTTTAAACAGGAGGGTTTTTTTCCCCTCCCTTGAGAAAGGGTTTCATGTCTGATCGCAAACCCCTCACAAATGTTTTACATAGCTGAGAGTGACTTTGACTTCTGATCTTGCCTTATCGTCCTAGTGCTGGGATTACAAGCATGTGTTACTACTCTCACCTTTGGGAAGTGTTGTTGATCCAATTCAGAGCTTTGTGCTAAACTCATGGAATGTAAACAAGGCAGAAGTTCATCAAAGGACGTATGGTTTATATGCCATATAGCTCATTACTTAAAAATAGTGTGTGCAACAGTTTAAGGACACACACACACAAACACTATCACCATTCACAGCTGGATCAGAAGTATATAAAAAGCTTAGCTTGTTCCATTGCTTGAGAGTATACAAGAATGAGATAAAAGTATCTGTATAGCAACATTATTGTCTGAAAGCTGTCATGGCAGAGAAACCATTTCCAAGCCCTCTTGGGCAAAATGTATGTCTTTTTCCTTTTGTTTTTTCTTTCCATGTTTTATTGGATATTTTCTTTATTTACATTTCAAATGTTGTCCCCTTTCTCAGTTCCCCTACCCCCAGAGACCCTCTATCCCATCTCGCCTGCCCCTGCTTCTATGAGGGTACTCTCCCACCCACCCACCCACCCACCCACCCACTCCTGCTTCCACACCCTCACATTCCCCTACACTGGGACATGGAGCCTTCACAGGACCAAGGGCCTCTCCTCCCACTGATGCCCGACAAGGCCATCCTCTGCTACATATGCGGCTGGAGCCATGTATTTCTTAGTTGGCTGTACGATTAGTTTAGTCATGCTTCTTTAAATATTCTAATTAAAATATAATTACATAACTTACCCCTTCACTGTCCTCCCTCCAACCCTTCTCATGTACTCACTCCTGCTCCCACTCAAATTCATGTCCCTGTTCTCTTTAATGGATGCATTATCATGACTGAACAACACAGTGTTGGATAACTGGTGAGGGGGCACGTTCCTAGAGAAGATTCTCTCTCTCTCTCTCTCTCTCTATATATATATATATATATATATATATCTGTCTCTCTCTCTCTCTGCCTCTCTCTCTCTCTCTCTCTCTATCTATCTATCTCTCTGTCTCTCTCTCTCTGCCTCTCTCTCTCTCTGTCTCTCTTTCTCCATTAACAACACTCATGGTACCTCAGAAATACAGTGCCTAAACTATACCTGAATAAGGACAACACCAATAGATATGCTAACATAGAAATGGGAAGTCTCACAGGAACTCACTTCTAAACAAAGAGCTACAGGCAGCCAAGGAATGCTTCTTTAAATCTTAATGATGAGCACAGAGGGAGATACAGGAAGAGAGGCTTCAGCTTCAGCACACTCCTCATGTGCCTGAAGCAATTCCTTGTGTATGATCTCATGCGCTCTGTGACCTTTGCTACATTTTAGGTTACAGCTCTGAGAGCATAGGCCCAAAGGCATGAAATTCCACTGAGGCAAGACACCAGGTGGTAGGGGTCGTGGAGCATTCTGAATTCCTTCAAGTCTTTACAGTTTCCTGGAAACATCTCTCTAGAGGTTTAAGCACAAGAGAAAAGTCTAGGTGTGGTGAAATGGTATCATCTTTAATTCTAGGACTTGGGAAGAAAAGACAAGAAGATCTCTGTGAGTTTGAGCCAGTCTTGTCTACCTAGTGAGATCCAAGCCAGGATTATACAGTGTAATACTGTCTCAAAGAAAAAACAAAACAAACAAAACCCTAACAACAAACAACAACAACAAAACATGAACTTATATCAACAGATAAAAAGGTAAATAAAATGTGTTCTACAGAAAAAAGGGATTCTAGGCAGTTCTGTAATATAGATGAACCTTGAAGACAATATTCAGTAAAATAAATTAAACATAAAAAAAATCAGTGAATGCTTCCACTTACATGAGGTATGTGTAACAGAGATTAATATCCACCAATGTCTCATGTATTGAGGGGCTAGTTGCAGGACTTTGCCCACTCTTAAGAGATTGTAGGACCAAAGAGAGGTTTTAGAAACAGGGAATTTAGTGACATAGTCTCCTTCTCTACTTCCACAGGTTGAGCATCTTTTCACTCTGGTATCTGTCCTACCAGACATCAGAAAGCAGTGGAGGTAGCTGATCTTGGATGGATAAAATCTCTGAAATCATGAGCCAAAATAACCTACCCCCTTGTACAACAGTTACCTTTGTTAAGAAATTAGGAATCAGACACAAAGTACAATATCAAAATTCAAGAGACAGAAAATACAGGGTTGACTTCAAGGAGGAACAGGACGTAGTCAGTAGAGTTTACAGGAAGTGGTCAGTAGAGTTCTTTAGAGAAGCAGAACCAATAGAATGTATAGATATAGAGACAGAACATTTTTAAGTGAGGTTGTACCATGTGACTATAAGGGCTGTCTTGTCTAAATCTGGAGTGCTACCCAGCAGCCTGAGGATCCTAAAGGGTAAAGGAAAGGTGCAATTCCAGTCTAAAGGCCAGTATGATTAGAAAGCAGGTGCTGAAGTTGAAATCCTAAGGCTATCTGCTAGAAAATTCCTCATTTCATAGAGGCAGATAGTTTCCTCTGTTCTTTTGACCTTCAGATTTTGAATCTTACCCAAAATATAGTCATCTTTTTTAATTACTTTGTTTATCTGTTATGTGACCTTTCAGGATAAGATATAAATAAAACCTATTCACCTTAGATAGGGCACCAAGAACAGATAAAAAATCAATTCCACCCAAGTCTAGGTTGGTAAACCAATGGTTTATTGGGGTCACTTGCAGGAACATTTGTGAGGGGCTACTTACAGAAACACAAGTAACTTTAAGGCAGCCATATCACTGAAAACCCCAACCCAGTATAGGTGAGAAGAGTCATGAAAACTAACCTTGAAGCTCCCTGCTCAACTTGAAGATAGCCTTCACTGAAGAGTATCCCTGTGAAGTTTCAGCTGTCACTTGTATTTATGACACAGTAAAAGAGGTCTTATGAATCTTATGACTGATCTTCCAGCACATGTAGTTACTGGCGTCTTATGAGGCTCCCTACTTCATCCATAAAGACATGCTTCAGTTCAGAGGAAATAGCTGCATAGCATAACCTCCATCCCCAAATACTCTGTCTAGGCACCAAGTGATCCAGACAAGGCAAGGAGTAGAATCAACTATCACAGGAACTGTTAGTGAGAACCTTTTCAATGAGAAACTATGGTAACAATGCGGAAATGAATGGTGGCAACAGCTGTACAACAATGTGACTGTAATTCATGCTGTATCAAGCAGTACATCTAAAAGGGTTAAAGCAGCAGTCATTGTATTGTTTACATGTTGTGATATTAACGCTGTCTGAGATAACTGAGTCACTGTGAGACTAATAAAGTGTCTTTCTCATTGTCATGTCATTTCGGTGTTCATGAAGTTATCATTATAAGAAAATTAAAAGGCCACTTTGGAAATTGAGGAATATATCCAATCAGTACCTCATTTTCTGGCACTCACTCCCCAGCTAAGAAACACTAGTAGGTAATAGGTAAGACGGGGCATTGGATTTTAAAATGCCAATCTATGATAACCTTGTGTTGGCTTCCATGTTGTTTTGTGGCCTGTGAGAAGAAAGCTTTAAGTGGCAAATAAGATGTTTTTAGCTTGTGCTATGTATCCTATGTAAGAAGAAAGAAAATACCAGGCTTGCCATGGAGGGGGGATATGGAGTCTTACGTACACTGTCAATATTGGTGGGTTTTCCTATGTAACTTCCTAGACGCCTTACCAGTTCTTCTTTTATCTATCCCCTTTCCCTCACCACTTTTTCCTCTCAGTGGTTTAAAATAAAATTCAGCTATCATAGAGTCTTGAATACTCAAAACTCAAAAAAAAAAACATGTTTAGTAGATGGGGGGTTACTTTTACAAAGATACATACAACAGTTGGACCTGAGTTAGGAACCCCAGAGTCAGTTAAACACCTGTCTGTAATCTCAGCACTCCTACTGTGAGATGGAGGGCAGAGATAGGAGGGAATCTGGAATCTTTCAAATCAGCTAGCCTGGAGCATGTATCACCTAATTAGAGACTTTTGCTTAATCAGTCAGATCAGTCAGAGACCAGGGCCTATCAATACCTGGGTTGCCCTTTGACCTCCATTTGCAACTGTGTTTTGCACACATACAAGCAAGTACACACACACACACACACACACACACACACATTAAAAAGTATAAGCAATTTCAAAGAGACATATCTCTTCATGGTGTATAGTTCTAAAAGGCCCAGGCACTGGTCAGAGTAAAGCCTACTCTTTTCTGGTCAACTTAACTATCCTGGATATTACAATTAATAGTAGTTTTAACTATCATCTCTGACTTTTATGTTCCAACTACAAAACTTGTCATTTTTCACAACATCTAAGTTTCTATTGAAACATTACCTGAGCCAAACACTTGGTTAAAGGCTAATGCCACTACACCTGGCTATTGAATCATTATCAAACATACATTCTCTTCAAACCCTAGACAAATACATAAATTCAATATAAGTATTTCCCGAGATGACGGATCCAGAGAAAGACCCAAGACTTACCCTAGCAATTTCTACTGGGCTCATGCTGCTGTTTAAAATGTCTATATGCAAAACTTCCCCTAATAACTACAGCACTCGGGGTTAGGAATGGGAATCCTACATGATTTATGTTACGTTTCTGATTGCCCATTAAAACAGTTAACAGTCAAACATACTGCTTATAAAAAGACACCATATAGCGACGATCTGCCTTGGTGAATCAGCAAACAGAGAAATGTGAATACTGAAGTCAAAACATCTGGTCCAATCACATTCCTCTCGACAAACCTAACTTGAAGAATGTGCTTCTTTGAGTTTCAAGCCCTTATCTGATACATCTACTGTATCTTTCCTATAATTGTCCTGGACGGTGCTCTTTCTCCTGCTGTTTCTTAGTGAAAGGTCATGAAGCATGACTGGAATTACCATTCTCCCCACCCACAAGAGACACAACCTAAGAATTCGTGTTAGCCAACTTTCCAATATGAAGCAAAGCTTCCCTTCCTCCTGCGACAGTTGAGTCATCCTCTGCGAGATAAGAGTGGCTATTTAAACTGCATCAGAAGCTCGAACACTGGCAGTTGGCTGAGGTCCTCAACTGTTTTAGTTTTCCATTCCTGGTATGAATTTGGAAATGACTTTTGATGACAAGATGAAGCCTGTGAATGACCAGCCTGATCAGAAGTCATATGGCAAGAAGCCTAAAGGTAACAGGGGTGGGTAGATGCTTACAGAAACAGAATGCCAGGCTTAGCTCAGAAATATAAATTAAATGTACTGAAGAATAACATTAGAAGGTAAAGACATTTAAATATCAGAAAATACAAGAGACTAGTACTATTTATTTAGAAGGAATGCAAGTAGGATTCAAGATAATAACTAGCTGATATTACATCTTTAGTATAAGCTGTTCTCCATGCTATGGCTTTAAACTAATACCTTCTCCAGATTGTAGTACTGATATTATCTGCCTTCTATATAAAGTTAACTCAGAATCAGGAGGAGTAATAAAGTCACTCAGCTTCCTTGAATTGTACAGAGTAGAGCCAAAATCATACCAGATTCCCATGTATGAAGAACCCAGTCTGTAAAAATGGCAGAAAATGCATCCATTCAGAGCACACAGTAATTTATGTATGTTGCTGAAGTACTGCAAAAATCTGAAATGCTTTGTGAATTATCTAAAGCAAATTTGGTATATTCAGTATGGCTGAGTATATGTTAGACTTTCTTGTCCATTGTTGCTTTGAAAAAAAATTGTAATTTCTATTTGACTATTACAGTAAATTGAATGACTTAGGTTTAATTGATGACTCATTTCTGTAGACAACTGCAGATAAAATGTCTTTTATTTTATAAAATTAAGAGAAAAAGGCCAGGTGGCGGTGGTGCACACCTTTAATCGTAACGCTTGGGAGGCAGAGGCAGGTCAGCCTGCTCTATAGAGTGAGCTTCAGGACAACCATGGATACACAGAGAAACCCTGACTCAGAAAAAAAAAAGGAACAAGTTGTAAGAAGAGGAAGAAAGACAGACTGTGTCTGTAAATAAGCCTGAAATCTTTCGATGGGTACGATAAGGGTGAGTGTGGTGTGATTTAATATCTGGATGGCTGAACTAGCTCAGAGTCAAGACAGTGCTGGGGCTTAGTAGTAGACTCAGCAGCTATTGAATTAGTTTGGTGTGAAGAGGTGCTGGTGTTTAGTAGTAGACTTAGGATATAATGCCAGTTGTTAATTTACTTAACCATTATTTGTGCAATAAATATTGCTTTTACTTGACTTTTACCATAAATATAATTAATTCTTCTTTAAGAGTCCTTTTTAGATTAGTCACTTACTTATACACTGAAGTTAGTGTATGCATCTTTATTGATTGACTAAAGGTTGTTTTCTGACCAGAAAGCCAATAGTCTCTTCCTACCACTGAGATGGGATGAAGGTGCCTTTTAGGTAATATGAGTTTGTGTCTTCCTTTCACATGGTGGCTCATGCAATTGGTGTTTTCATTCAAGAGTTGTGGACATATACAGTGTGTGATAAATACTGGGGTAGGAAGAAAGGATTTTTACACAGAGATACCTGATGCCAGGTACCAGGATAAGACAACTGCTTGTAAGAGATATTACTGTCTTCTAGTATCTCCCAGCTCACCACACATGCAGAGAGAGAAATCCTTTAGCCAGAGAATGAGCTGTGTTTCTCCCTGTCAGAATTTCTATCTTTTTTGTATCGTCTGTGGATTCTAACACAAACTAACAGAAGAGAACTCTGAACATATTTGACCATTTATTAACTTTGACCCTTACCCCATTTACACTCAAAGCTCAATAATATAATACTCCAACCATTTTGGCTTATGAGCATTTGGATTAAAGAACTATGTTTAGAGCCGAAGCTGGTACTATGGCCTGATATCCCAACAATGGGAAGGCTGAGGCAAGAGGACCCCAAGTCTAAGGCCAGCCTTGGCTACCTAGTGAGTTCCAGGGAAACCTAGATTACAAAGTAAACATTATCTTGAGGAATAATGTAAAACCCCAAAGACTTACTTTTTAAATTTTTATTATACATATGTTATCTAGTTAGTAAAACTGATGCTTTCAATTTCTCCTTTATGTAGAAAGAATACCACGAGTGTTCTACTTAGCTTACAAGGAGAGGAAAGTAAATAATTGCATGTGATATTTTCCTCTTGGATCTGTAATGGCTGTGGTTATTCAATGCTGGAACATGTAACCGGACAATCACATGTCTGAGAGCTGCATGACTTGTTTTTGTAAATAAGGCAGCTTTTCCTCTGGGGATAATAGGCCACACCTAATGTAAGTGTGAGGCAGTTATTACTAGAAGCCAAGTGCTTATCAAGGTTTTATTCTTAATTTCCTTTGGTCAACAACTCCAGTTCTAGGAGACAATGAGAATTGAATGGTGTACTATTAGGCATAGAATTTCTTGAGGAAATCTCAGGTTACTGACAAAAATATTTTGCTTAATGTCTGACAATTGTTTATATAATATTACTTATGAGTACCTATGTAAAGATAAATTATTTGGGGGGGTTGTTATCACTCTTTTGCTTCTTAATATCTACTGGAGGAGTCTACCTCACTTATGCCTATTTCCACATAAAAAATGACACAGAAACACCATAATCTATTAATAAAATGTAGGTGCTGTGATTCTGAGCTATACTAATCCTTCTGTGTTTTTAAAACGAGTATGAATATCCCATGACTCACCAAATTAATGTCTCTTGGGCAATTAATGCTATACTTGCCTAGACTCAGAGGACACTTCTCTTGGCCATGTGCTCCTGGTCCATCCCACCTAATCGCTACCTCCTTCTCCTCCCTTCCCTTCTTCCTTCTTCTCATGGTCCCAACCTGAGACCACCCCTACTTGATCTCTAGTCCAACCTTTCTCTCTCTCTCTCTCTCCTGCCAAATCACAGGCCACAGGCTTTTATTGCCAAATCAGAGATTATTGGGGAGCATTCTTTGTCGCACATTGGTCAATACAATGCCCTTGTCCAAACTGCAACCTGGTATTGGGGCACAGAACTCAGCATCTGAATACAGGGTGCACAAGACTAACCCCAACCCCTGTATGTATACATATACATACAGTATATGTATGTGTAAATGCTGGGAGCCTCTCGGCCCAGAGAGGGTAGTGGCAGGGACACAGAGTAGGACTCTGTTGATGGCTTTAAAGTTTGAGGGTCTCAGTACATTCTAGTTCTCTAACTGTACTGAAACACTGATGATAACTTCTAAAAATTCCTAAAAACCTTCTTTCTTTTTCCAAGGGTAGAAAGCTTCTGGCTTAGGCGGTTAACATCTGTAGCCTAACAGCAGAGGAGTATGCAATGTGGCCTTTGCTCTATCTCAGAAGGAACTGGCTGACTCTAACTTTCAGCCTGCTAGTTGGACGTCCCAAGAAGAAAAAGGGACACATGGAAAAGTGATTATAGCATTCATTATTTAGTTGTAAAAAGTTTCCTATGAAAGCTATCTAAGGGGAAAAGCAGAAAGATCCTAAGAGGGGAGCGGGAAAACAATTCTTCTAAGGGAAAAAAATTCTCCTCCGTCTCTTTTATCTGCTTCTCATCTCTTTGTCCTCAGTACTTATACATCTTTCAGAATACATGATCACATGTTACAGACTTCGTCACAAGTTCAAACAAAAAAATAAATCATAAATTGAAATAGAAGTTTACACCAGAGAATGTCTACATGCATATCCATGAGGAGTAATTATCTGACTAAACATCCATCATTTGTCTCAGCTCCACAGGTTCACCGAAGGTTTGAAATCACAATTATGTTATTAGTGACGTTTTGTATAGATAAATCCAGTCAATATTTTATCTTCTGTCCTAGTACCTATAAAACATCGTTAGTTCCCTTTTTATCACCTTTGGTTAATTGTTTTACAACCTCAGGAATGTGCTCTGAATAGAAGAAAGTCTGGTTACTATCTAAGACAATTAACTGGTGAAACTTGGGAGACTGGCAGAATTCTAGCAGACTGCAGTTTGACTATCAGAAAAGGATCTAAGACCAGTCCCACTATAAAAGAGCTTAATAATCACTGAGATAATTTTTAGGAATTCTTACAGGATCATCATTAAGACTTAAGAAGTCATCTATTTGTCTATATTGAATCACTACTAGACAGTACATCTTCATAGATCTTCAGAGATCTGCTCCACAGAGGTGGGCTAATACCTAATTATTGTTATGTATGTTTAATAATAACAAGAAAAGCATATTAATATCAGGAATCTTTCCTAAAATGAATTCTCTTAAGATCTTTCCTATTATGAGAGAACCTATCGCAGATTATATAATAATCTGAAGCAGGCCATCTCAGGAAGATCACCTGTTAGTTATTACTTTGTCCCATTATGGCTCCTGACATGTAAACATCACTCTTTCTGTATAGTAGATGAAGTTGCTAGGCTGTGTTGAGAGGTCTTAGAAGGACATTGTGCATAGAATAGATGAAGTACAAGAGTCTATTCTCAGTAGAATGTTTTTGTTTTGCTTCACAATTTCATGAAGGAGTCTAGTTATTCTTAGAATAGATGAAGTACAAGCTTCAGGATGAAGTATTTAGTGTCTACACCTCATGAATCCCAGCTGTTATTTTTTCCCATGTGAGACCATAAGTAATTTAGTTCAGTTCTATATAATCATCCATTGTTTAATCAGCACAGGAGCAGAGCCAGTGGGATTTGGGGGTGAGGTGCTAAGGAATGCAGATCACAAAGCAAGCATGGACACAGACAGGATCTTAAGTCTAGCTTGATGTCCTACCTGTGCCCTTTCCAATTTCTGATTCTCCTTCTCACAGGTCTGCATTTGCTTTCCTCCCCATGGTGGGGCCCTGCTGCGATGACTCTGGTCATCCTTTGCCTAGTGTTATCAGTGACCCTTATTGTACAGTGGACACAATGTAAGTGTTGAAATAGGGAACTGGAGGTGGGCAATGAGGGTTATGAACACAGCATGTAACTCAGATCAGCCTAGCTTTACATTCATTTTAGGCTAAATCTTTGAGTATTAATGACTATACTGTGCTTACTCCTCCATTAGAGAGGGGAATGGGATGGAGACTATTCAAAGTAGAATGTTTTTGTTTTGCTTCATTATTTCAAGGAGGAGACTAGTTATATCTTAGAATAATTTGGTAGTAACTTGAAGTTTCTAATACATAGGGCCATCTGAGCAACCCAAGAGGAAAAGAAATCCCATTTACTTTTGTTTTGATAGATCTGATTAACTTTTAAGAATCATAATGACCACCCTTAAAATAAGTAAAACATTGAAAGCAAAATATATTTTGAGTTTATAACATGTGGGAAAGTAGAGATGCTGAGAAGGAAGAAGAATAAGTGAATAAGGACAAGACTTGCTAAGAAGGAATGACAATGTTTTATCTGTGTCAGCAGGCATGAACAGGTTGCAGGTCTGAGTTGTTCCACCAGCCAGGTCCTAGATATAAGGACTCAAAAGTGGCATTTGCTTCACATATGTCTAACTTACCTAATTCCTTGTAATTGGGGAGGGGTATGTGGGAACTTGAGGCCTCTCCTAATGATGGTTCAGGACAGGGGATCCCGATGATAGCAGTCAGAAGAATCTCTCTTTGAGGTATCCATCACCATCCAGCAGGATCAGATTTGACCAAGAAACAAAGAGTCATCAGCCCCTCACTTGCACTGGAAGGGAGCAGAGATCTTGTAAAAGAGTTCCTCAAATCTATTTGATTACCCAGCATTCATTTCGTCACCACCCTTCTAAACTGTTGTGTGGTTAAAAAACAAGAAGAAGAAAAAATTACTCTTACCGTCAACATACAGAAATTTACAAATATGTCATGGGTGGTTGCCTCAAAAATGAAGGCAAATGCCAAAGGTCCTAAATAAAATTAGGAAGTCTGGCAGTGTAGACAGTGGGAGGAGCTATAGTGAAATTAAGCTGAATAAATCACTAATGGGAATTTCTTCAATGAGTCAGAGTCTAGGGAAAAGGTGATTACTATAGATTGCCAATATTTTATTTATTCTATTATAGTATTTCTTACCTTATCATTACTTTAATTTTTTTTATTTTACAATTTTATGTTTTGGGGAATTTGAAACACATACATAATGCATTTTGATCAAACACATCCCTATTTCCTCCCCACCCACCCCCTTTTCCTCTGAATTTCATGTGCTATGGTTTTTCTCTTTAAGCCCATTGACTCCACTTAATCCTGCATGTATGTATATAGTATAGGGCCCTCTGCTGGAGCATAGGTAACCTCACAGGGGTCACATCCATAAAAAAACCTGATTCTCCCTTTCCAGGATTCATCAGTTGCCAATAGCTTCTCAACTAGAGGTGAGATTTCATGAACGAATGTTCATACATTGTCTTTACCTTATTATTTTCAAGCTAGATATAGCTTGTGCATATATATATAATTCTACATGCTGACCAAGTTCTCTGCCACTGAGAGACATCACAACCCTTCATCCCTCTACCACAGCTACATCTCCACCCCTCTCCTCTATGCCACTAAGCTACATCTTCATCCCTCACCACTCTGCAGATAGACTATATTACCAACTCTCCAGAAAACACAGAACCATGGCAATTTGTTATTCAGAAATATCTACATGATCACTAATAAAAATTACAATAAAATTGCAATTTTGATAAATACAGTGCAATAACATCTAAGCCCGTGAATTATAAATAAACATAGGCCATTTCCCAGAAGTCATTGAAGTGGATTTAGTCCTCTATCATTGGTCAAGTTCATAAAACATTTCTGTCAACACTCATCTGTTGTCAAGATAGATTATTTGAGTTGGTGTCTTAATTTCATGGGCATCCAGGGGTAGCATATATATTGGACAGGCTATGCTGACTCTTAATTCTCTATGGTTTAGTACTCCAGGCATCTGACCTCCTAAAGCAATACCAAGCAAACCTTACTCAGCAGGATCATATCCTTGAAGGACAGATGTTAGCCCAGCAGAAGGCAGAAAATGCTTCACAGGAATCAAAGAGGGAACTGAAGGAAAAGATAGACATCCTCACCTGGAAGCTGAATGAGAAATCCAAAGAGCAGGAGGAGCTACTGCAGAAGAATCAGAATCTCCAAGAAGCCCTGCAGAGAGCTGTGAACTCTTCAGGTACAGGGGAGGACTGGTGGCTGTTAGGCCCAGTCATAATGAAGTTTAACAAAACCATCACAGCACTCATATGACAAGCATTTAGAGTGTCCTACATATTATCTCTGTTAGGACCATTTCCACTCTAGCCCATGGCAACCATAGTAATCATCACAATTGTTAGAGCTCTCCTTCTCATGACCATAAAGTTTTTTTCTTTCTTTCAAATTCTAGCTTTGAGGTTTGGGCTGAAGCACCTTCCTGTCCCATTGCCACCTCTTGCCACAGATATTGTGTCCTTCCAAATACATCTTAGTCACTGGCCTCCCTTTCCTTGGGGGTCTTCCTGTCATTTCAGCTCTTTAGCTCAGCTCCTGTGTTATCTTCATTGTGACCCTGTCTCCTAAAAGGGCACTACATCTGTCTAAGTACAAGCAGTAGAGGTTAGTTGACTGAAGACTTAGGTAGATTCTTCAGGGTGAACAAAAGTAAAAGGTCTGAAAAGTGGGTTTATGTAGAAGCTGAGAAAGTTTCATCTGTCTAAAGGGATTTGGAATCTAAGGAGCAGACATAAGACAGATTGTGCTGACAACCTTTGTGCTATTAGAGACTGTCACTACATTTCTGCAATATTGATCTCTTCTGCAATGCAATCAATGAGGTCTCTGCTTCTAAGTACAGAGTTAGATGTGACAGTTTCTTTTACTACCATGTCCCTTCCTAGGAACTGCTCAAATGAGGGCTCTATTCTTAGGATTAGCAATTAAGTGCCAGTCAATAGCAAATTTCTCCAATGTCTTGCTTATGTGGTTAACGGGTTAAAATGTGCAGCTTCCTTGAGTATATATATAATAATGATATAGGTGGCCATCCCTTCATGGTATAAACAAAAATACTGAAAGCATGATAGGTATCAATAATGATGATGATTGGTTTGATGTAAAGATACTAAGTTTACAAGTCTTAATAGGCCCAGAATGGTGATGCATACCTTTAATCATAACCATTGAGACAGAAGCAGGCAGATCTCTGAGTTCAAGGCCATTGTGGTCTACATGGAGACATCTAGTCAGAGCTACATGGAGGAATAAATAAATAAATAGTTAAATCCTTTCTGTATGAGTAGGATAATCTCAATTTCCAAAAGTAAATAGAATTTTTTAGACAAATTGACCTTCGACTAGTATCAAACATATATTTAATTTCTCTAGGGAGGAACTTTTCAATAAATTAAAGAGACCCAACACTTCAAATCAATTTTCAAGGGAAGGAGGCTTAAACATCAAAGATGGAAGTGTTTATATGTACAAGCAGCCAAAATCCCAACTAGTGGTTTGTTTCACAGATGTAGTAAGTAGTAAAACAGCTTACATTTATCATCTATAGATTGTGTGGGATTCAATCTGCATCAGGACCATGGCCTCAGAGAGGCCAGAGATAAACTGTAGATCAGACATGAAACTCACATATCTCTTTCTGGCAGATATACCATTGTTTTCCATTCCTTCTGATGCTAGATATAGCCAATTACTAGAGACCACAGATGAAAGCTTTCATCATGTGGCTTCAAAAAAGCATCATAAAATATCATAATACTGAAATCCCATGTGGAAATATGAAACTAATTTTCTCAAATTTGAAGAAGGTTTTATCTGTCCTACTAACAAATCTGGTATGATTTACTTGGAAGCTAAGGTAATGAAGGACTTTCAAAAGAATAGATTTTAATAATTAGCAATAGAATTGGTACTCCTTCTCAATTGTTATCTCTGTAAATAGCTTGATGAAAATGATTGTAGGCCACCAGATCCTGACCCTCTAGCAAGTCTAGAGCACATAGACTACTTCCTCAATTAATTCATCCACAAAGACATTTGAGAGGAAGTGTGTTCAGTGACTGTATTAGGCTCTGAAGAGGGACAGAAGCAAGAAGATGATTATATATTTAAAGGGCATTTATTGGGTTGGTTTACATAATGTTTCTGGAGGGTCTGACAATGGTTATCTTGCACTGCGTGGGTGGAGACCTATTTGGCAGTTGATCAACTAGTGAGCTTGATTGTCTCAGCAACATCAATGTCTTCTGGCACAGAAGATCTGGAATATCTCTGAAGAGCTACTGATCTTCAGACTGTTTTGGAAGCCAGAAGAAGATGATTCTAATATCAATAAAGGAATGGAGCCATGGTATTGATAAACATGCCTGCAGAGTGAATGTTCATTAGCATAAACCAAAATTCCTTTTCCCTCATTTTCTCTGTGTTGACACAGGAAGGGGATGCCCACATTTAGTTCTTCCCAATACAGCCATCACAGGCATGCCCATCAGCCTGGCCTTTATTCCATTGCATATCCAAATAAATGGACAACGGAAGGTTTATCAAAAGACATCACATACACTCTCAACGTTAGGTTCAAATTCCTGACTTCTTGATCTGTCAAATGAAGAAGATTGGTGAGGTTTATCTCTGAGTTTCACAATAATTAAATGAGTTCACATATGCAAAGTACTTCCAATAGTTTGTGCAATTAGTAAATAATATTTGTATTCCTTAACTTTTATATGCACTAGTAGATATTTTATATGCTATATAATGTTTTACACATACACACACACACACACGCACACAAAGAAAGAAATATAGTTGATTTTAATACAGTACATACAGACATGCCTTTCTCACTTCGCCAAAATATAGACAAAGAGTCTAGACCATTTCTTGAGTCAAAAAACCTGATATATTTACACTTACATACTATGATACTAGGCTAATTAGAAGGAAAGTTCGCATTTAGCTTCTGTTTTCATTATTCCAGAACCTTCCTATTTTATTGTTTAGGTACATGTTTTTATTTTCTGTGGTTTTGTTTGATGTTTTTGTTGTTGTTATTGTTTATTTTAGATAGATTCTCATTCTGTAACTCAGGTTAGCCTGGGAATCATTATTTACACCCCATTGGCCTTGAACTCATGGAAATCCTCCTTCATTAGTCTCTTGAGTGCTGAAATTGCAGGCAAGAACTAACACATTAGGCTTATATTTCTCTTCCTGGTGAAGATTGTTTCTCTAAATTTATCAGGTATATTTGTGATACTATGAAAATTGAAATTTTTTTAATGTAACTCTTCTTAAGGACTTTTTCCCACTTTGCTCACACTGTAGAGGAGTCCCAGAGAGAACTGAAGGGAAAAATAGACACCCTCACCTGGAAGCTGAATGAGAAATCCAAAGAGCAGGAGGAGCTTCTGCAGAAGAATCTGAACCTCCAAGAAGCCCTGCAGAGAGCTGCAAACTCTTCAGGTACAGGGGAGGACTGGTGGGTGTTCTGCCCAGTCATAATCAAGTCATAAACAAAACCACCACAGCACACATATGACAAGCATTCAGAGTGCCCTACATGGTCTCTCTGTTAGAGCCATTTCCACCCTAGCCCATGGGATACCTGATAATCATTGGAATTTTTGTAGATCTCCTTCTCATGGCAGTTAAGTTTTCTGTCTTCTTTCTTTCAAATTCTAGCCTTGAGGTTTATGCTGAAGCACCTTCCTGTCCCATTGTCACCTCTGCCACATATATGTTATTTCTCTTTCCCAATGCATCTTAGTCACCGACTTCCTTTTCCTTGGGGTCTTCCTGTCATTTCATCTCTTTAGCCCAGCTCTTGTATTAGCTTTATTCTGACCCTGTTTCTTAAATGGACACTATATCTGTCTATGTACAAGCAGCAGAGGTCAGCTGACTGGTGACTTAGGTGAATACTTCAGACTAAACAAAATAAGAGATTTGGAAAGTAGGATTATATAGGAACTGAGACAGTTTCATCTGTATAAAGGGATCAAGAATCTAGGGAGCAGAAGAAGAATAGATTGTGCTGACAACCTTAGTGCCATCAGGGATGGTTACTACATTTTTGCAGTATTGATCTTTTCTGCAATGTAATCAATGCGGTCTCTGCTTCTAAGAACAGTTAGGTGTGACAGTTTCTTTTGCTATCATGTCCATTCCCAGGAAGTGCTCAAATGAGGGCTCCAGTCAGGATTAGCAATTAAGTGCCAGTCAATAGCAAATTTCTTCAACATCTTGCTTTTGTGGCTAACAGGTTAAAATGTGAAGTTTCCTTGAATGCATATATAATAATGATATAGGTAGCCTTTCCTTCATTGTATAGAAAAAATATTAATAGCAGGATAGAGTTTAACAGTAATGATGATGAATACTTAGATGTTAAGTTATTCAGTTTATTAATCTTTTCAGGCTCAGAATGAAAGGACATGTCTTTTATCCTAACTGGGGAGACAAAGGCAGGCAGATCTCTGAGTTCAAGGCCAACCTGGTCTACACAGCAAGTTTTAGGCATGGCTACAGGAGGAGATTGATTGAATAAATAAATAAATTTATTTTCTGTATATATGTGGTAATTCAAATTTGGAAAAATAAGCATTGAGTTTTAGACAAATTGACCCATTAGTATTGGACATATATTTATTTTCTCTAGGGAACTTTTCAGTAAGTTAAAGGGACCCAACACTTCACATCAATTTTTAAGAGGAGGCTTAAATATCAAAGATGGGAGTGTTTTCATACACAGGGAGCCAAAATCCCAACCAGTGGTTTGTTTCACAGATGTAGTAGTAAAACAGTTGACATTTATCACCTGCAAATTGTTTGGAATTCATCTATGTCAGGACCATGAGATGCTCTCTCTCAGAGATGCCAGAAATGAACAACAGATCACACAGGGAGTATACATGGCCCTTTCTGGCAGATATATAGGTCTGGTTTTCCATTCCTTTGAATGGTAGATATAACCAATTAGTAGCAATACCAGATGCATGCCTTGATGATGTGTCCTCAAGAAAAGACTCATAAAAATATCATAATATTGAAATCCCGTGTGGAAAAATGAAGCTGGTTTTCTCAAATTTGGGGAAGGTTTTACCTGTCCTGCTAACAGATCTGGTATGATTTATGTAGAAGCAACGGAGATGTAGGGTCTTCAAAGGAAGAGATTTTTCAGTCTAGCATCAGATTTTGTGGTCCTTCTTAATCCTTATCTAGGAAAATAGCTTGATGAAAATGGACAGTTCCCTGTAGGCTCTTAAATCCTGAAAAAGCATGTCTGGAACCCAAAGAGGAATATTTCCTCAATTAGTTCATCCACAAAGACACAAAGAGAGGAAGTATCCTACAGTGACTGTATTAAGTTCTAAAGAGGAACAGAAGCAATTGAATGACTATATATTTAAAGGGCATTTATTGGGTTGGTTTACATAATATGATTCGAGAATCCAACAATGATTGTCTCATAGTGGATGGGTGGAGAATTTGGTAGTTGTTCAACTAGTGAGCTTGGTTGTCTCACTTGTCATTGTCTGGCACTGAGGTTCTATAAGATTCTTGAAGAGCTACTGATCTTCAGTCTATTTTGGAAGCCAGAAGAGGTTGGTTCTAATATCAGGGTAGGAATGCCACCATGAGATTGTTAAACTTGCCTGCAGAGTGAATGTTCATTAGCACAGAGTAAAAACCTCTTCCCTCTCCTTGTCTCTGTGTTAACACAGAAAGGGGATACCTGTGTTTAGTTCTCTTCACTTCAGATAATTTGAATAAGAAAATCTTCCACAGGCATGCCCAGCAGCCTGACACTTAGTCCAGTCCAGATCCCAATAAATTGACAGCCAAGGTTTATCAACAGACATTAAATGTACAAGCAAGATTAGATGCAAATTCTGGACTTCCTGTCAAATGAAGATAATTAGTGGATGCTGGCCTTGAGTTTCACAATGATTAAATGCGTTCATATATGCAAAGTAATCTGACCAGCTTGTGCACTTGGTAAATAACACTTATATTCATTAATTTGTATGTAATAGTAGATACTGTTTTATGCTATATAATGTTTTACATACATACAACATACACACACACGATAATGGAGTCAATTTTAAAACCACATATACAGGCATGCCTCTCTCTCTCTCTCTCTCTCTCTCTCTCTCTCTCTCTCTCTCTCTCTCTCACATACACACACACACACACACACACACACACACACACACACAAATGATGTAGTCAGTTTTAAAGCCACATATAGAGGCATGCCTTTCTTGCTTTGGCATAGCGTAGACAAAGTGTCTAGGCCATTTCTTTAGTCCAGAAACCCTGGTTTGTTTACACTTGCAATTGCCGTGGGCTAGACTAATCATGAAGTACGTTGGACATCCTACTTTAGACTCAGATGTGCCCTTTGAACTTTTCTTTCTGCCTTCATTATTCCAAAATTTTCCTACCTTATCATTTATATACATATTTTTCTTTCTGTAGTTTTGTTTCTTTTCTTTTGTTGTTTGTTTAAGATAGATTCCCACTCCATAGTCCAGGTTGGCCTGGGACTCATTAGGTAGAACAGATAAGCTTTGAACTCATGGAAATCCTCTTGACTTAAATCTCCTGCATATTACCATATTAGGCCTACATTTGTCTTTCTGGTGAATCTTACTTGTATAAAATTATCAGGTAGATTTGTTCCAAAACCAAAATTTAATTGTAATGTAACTTTCCTTAAGGAAGGACTTTCCCATCTTTTTGTCACACTATAGAGCAAAAGGCAATTCCTTGTGTGTCACCATCACAAACGGGTTGGTGATGACCATGCTGATGGTCTGCGCGTTCTCAGCACACAGATGTTGATACCTTCACCGAATGCCTTCTCCCAGATTGGATTTGCTGGATTCTTTATAAAATTTTGTTGCTAGAAACATCTTAGTTCCTGAAATCTTACTGAAATTAAGAATCCTCATTTTCTATCAATACAACATTGTCCCTAAAACAAACTTGTCCAAAAGTCTGTGAGCCACTGCACAAAGGTAAATTTTCTAGTACATTCAGCTTAAGGAAGGAAAAAGCAGATAAAATTAATTGTAATGACATAGGTTTCTTAAACAAAGCATCTAAAATGTTAATTTTACATAAACCAGTATGATGTTCTCAACAGTCTGCATGGTTCTGACTAGCTTTCAAAGTCATATGTATGCTTTAAGTGCAAGAACAAGTGTCTGCAAATTTACCTCATTTCACAAACCACATTGAGTATTGGATAGCACAGGGATAAAAGGAGATGAAGTAGTAAAAACTAATTCTGTTTCTCAGAGAAATGGAGCTTTTAAGTGCATGTCTGACTTTGTAATAACAGAATTGCTAGTGGACATCCATTTCTTTAACTCTCCTTTTCAACATTTCTGATATAACTTTAAAAAAATTGAATTCCAAACTTGTATACTAATCTATGTCACCAAAGAGGGGAGACGAAATGCTAAATGGAAAGTCAGCTTATATTACTAAAATTAGAATGCCTTATCTCTTTTTAATTGAAAGTATATATAGTTGAAGAATACACACACACACACACACACACACACACATATAAAGGAAAGGAAGAGGAACTGTGAGGAGTCAAACTATAATGTGTGAAAACTATTTTCAATAAAAAAGAAAATATATAAGGCAAATAAGAGTTGGAAATATGACTCAGTGATTAAGAGTACTGACTGCTCTTCCAGAGAACTTAGGTTAGGCACCCACATAGCAGCTCTTCACTGTCAACCATCCAGTTCCAGTAGATCTGATACTATCTTCCAGCCTCTGAGAGCACTGCATGTATATAGTACATATAGATATAACTATACATACAGGTACAGAAACACATACGCATACATATATATGGGAAGTAAAGACTCTGGCCATTCTGGTGTCTATAGAATCTGGGTATCTTTCTAAGGAAGTACTGAAGAAATGTTTTTACTCAGAACTTATCCATTCTATGTTAACACTCCCTAGGTCCTTGTCCACAAGACTGGCTCTGGCATAAAGAAAACTGTTACCTCTTCCATGGTCCCTTTAACTGGGAAAAAAGCCGGGAGAACTGCCTGTCTTTGGATGCCCAGTTACTACAAATCAATAGTGCAGATGATCTGGTGAGTTATTTGGGGTGAAGGTGATGGATTACGGGTTGGTAAAAGAAAAGGAAGGTTTAGGAGTTTGGAGGAGTGTCTTAGTCAGGTTTTTGTTCTTTTGTTGTTGTTGTTTGTTTGTTTGTTTGTTTGATTGTTTTGGTTTTGGTTTTGGTTTTTCTCTGTGAATAGATCCCATGACTGTGGCAACTCTTATAAAGGAAAGCATTTATTCTGGGGGGCTAGCTAACAGTTCAGAGTAGTCCCTTGTCAGCATGTGGAAAGCATGGCAGCATACAAGCAGACATGGTGCTGAAGAAGACCTGAGAGTTCTGTGTCTGGATATGCAGACAACAGGAAGAGAGTGACACTGAACTTGGCTTGAGCTTCTCAAACCTCAAAGCCCACCCCCAGTGACACACTTCCTCCAACAGGGCACACATCCAATTATGTCACTCCCCATGAGACTATGAGGGCTATTTTCATTCAAACCACCACAAAGAGGAACACTTGTTTGAGAGAGAAAATAACTGTTTTTCAACAGGATTGCATACTTGGTCTTGGGCATATAGGATGTGAAGTCTCCATAGACCCTTGTAACCATTTTTATTAAAGCACCAAGCGATGTTGAAGATCTTTTTGCTGTTTAGTTTGATGAATCTAAAATTCAGAGTGGTGTCTTTCCACAGACCTTCATCTTACAAGCAACTTCCCATTCCACCTCCCCATTCTGGATGGGATTGCATCGGAAGAAGCCCAACCACCCATGGCTATGGGAGAACGGCTCTCCTTTGAGCTTTCAATTGTAAGTCTACTTCTCCTCTTGGTGGCCATTTTGAGTGTTCTATTCCTGTCTCAACCTGCTTTGAAGTCCCTGTCACATTCCACCTATGACCTCTTCTTGGCAGAATGTAGAGTGGGAAATACACTAAATCACAAGAGGGTTTGTCATCTGTCCCTTCATACCTTGCTAGCATTTCCTTTCACATTACTGCTGATTTCAAGCTTTGAGACATGGTTGATTTCTAACATAAAAATGATATGTGTCCTGCTTTTTTTTTTTCCACCTGCAGCTTTAGGATCAGGGGCATTTCTTTACAGATGCAATCATCGGGCAGCTGTGCATACCTTCAACAGGGATCTGTGTTTGCTGAAAACTGCATTTTAAATGCATTCAGCATATGTCAGAAGAAGGCAAATCTACTGTGAATTCAATGAATCTAAAGATTCAGAGAAGAAGATAAGAAGACCTTTAACTGTTGTTCTGAAATTTAAGCTATACTTTCTTACCTGTGTGTAAAACATGAAGGCCTTGACAGCTGTCACTTACCTGCTAGCTGCATTCACCTCAAAAGAGATAAGGATCAGAAGCAAACACTGGGGGTGCAGCTGTTTGACATCTTTGTATCAAAAGTTGTGAGTTCAATTGTTTGTTCATATACACTGGCCTTGCCCCTCCCAAGCCTCCCAACCAACCTTCAATCCTTCTTCCCTTTCTTACTTTAAATGATGCCTCCTACCTGAACTGGGGGATGCTTTATACTCAGTCTCCTCTACCTCAGTATGCCTTGTTGCTGCATGAAAGAAAGAATGTAGAAAACCTTCTCAAGTGCAGGCAGAGGGCTCAAAGGCAAAGCATGCCTGAGAAGCAACGTGCAAAGAAACAGAACTAGAAAACCTACACTGTAAACAGAAACTCATGATCTCTAAAAAGTCTTGGCTTTATCTTTATTACTGGGGTCCATCTCTAGACTGTACCATTTATACATCTGTTTTTTTTATTTTATTTTACTGTATGTTTATGGATAGTTTGCCTATGTGTATCTCTGTGTACCACATGAGTGCCTGGTGCCACTGGAAGTCAGAAGAGGACATCAGATTCTTTGGAACTGGAATTGCAGATGGTTGAAAGCTGCTATGTACATGTGAAGAATAGAATTCATGTCCTCTGGAAGAACAGCCAGTACTCTTAACCATGAGCTATTTCTTCAGCTCCTATGATCATTTCTTGTATCAGTTATTTCTTCATTTTTTGCTCTACCAAAAAAACAGTGTTGTAACTTTAGCCCTTTAGAACAGTATTTGCTAAAGCTTTGAATATATGACCCCAAAACAAAACTAGAATTTTTTTCTTAAATTACATACTTTTAGTAGACAGCCTCTCCTTGACTCTGCCATGCTATGATTCAGAAACATATGTGACCAAAATGGACAAAACTCAGTTGAAGAACAAGTTCTTAGAATTGTCTGAGCTGGGTATAAAAATATTTTCTATTGGAACAGATGGATTTAGAAACTTCTATTATTGGGGCCTCCACTGTCACACACACTCACAGACTCTTCCACTTTGAAGGAAGCTTTCCATTATTCTAGGGAGATTTTATATATATATATATATATATATATATATATATATATATATATATAT
>NW_021604792.1:11209860-11262616 GCF_004785775.1 Grammomys surdaster
TATATATATATATATATATATATATATATATATATATATATATATATTAGTGTGTGTGTGTGTTTGTGTGTGTGTGTGTATGCGAGTGTGTGTATGTTTATATGCTAGATACATCCTTGAGAAGATGAGACATTGGCAGTTTTGTGTGTAATGAATTTGTAATAATACAAATTTGTAAGTATTTTCCATGGTTCCCTGTAGAGATCCTGTCACCACAGCCAAGATGGTGAATATAACTGTTGCTTCTGACCCTTTCTAATGCCTCCTCCCTAGAACAGACACCAATTTGCTTTCAGTTTACATTTCATAGAGTATATCATTTTGTTTTTAAGACAGAATCTCACTATATAGTTCTGGCTGGCCTGGAATTCATAACACAGACCAGGCTGGCCACCACCTTCCAGACATCCTCCTGCCTCTGACTCCCAAGTACTAAGACTGAAGGAGTACACTGCCATATGACTTATACAATTTATGTGGATGGAATAGCATAACATGTCTGGGTTATTTTTCAGTCCAGCTTCTTCTACTTGGTGCTATTATTTTGCTATTCATACATCTCCACCTCAGGGTTTGTATCAGTTTTTCGTTCTTTTTAAATGTTGAGCATTCCCCTGTGGATATATGTT
Organism: Grammomys surdaster; assembly: GCF_004785775.1. Classification (NCBI taxonomy): domain Eukaryota; kingdom Metazoa; phylum Chordata; class Mammalia; order Rodentia; family Muridae; genus Grammomys; species Grammomys surdaster. Next base: position 11,210,490 of record NW_021604792.1, read on the forward strand.
GTCATTTTTTTAGTCTGTGTATTTGTTGAAGCCATTTGGGTTGTTTTTTATCACCTACAAACAAAGCTGCTATGAATGTCCATTGACAATTCTGATTCTTCAGGTAAGCACCTATGAGTGTGATGCTTGGATCATTCAGTGTGTGAATATATGGTTGGCCATTTTAACCATTCCTTTTCAAAAAATCTTATTTTTTTTATTTTTGAAATTATGTTTTTTTTTTAAATTAGTATACTTTACTGGGAAACCCCAGTTTCCTTCCCTCTTCTCCTCTCAGTCTTCTCCACCTCCCTCCCCTACCCTCATCCATTCCTCCTCCCTTTCTCTTCAGAAAAGAGGAGGCCTCCCATGTATGTCAACCAGCCTTGGAATATCAAGTTGCAGTAAGAATAGGTTTATCTTCTCCTGTGTAAATCTTGTTTTTTAGACTTACCTATTGAATAGTACTTTGCTTGCACATAAGTATCAGTATCATGTACATGCCTAGTACCAGAAGAAGTCAGAAGAGGGCACTGTATCTTCTGGGACTGGAATCACAGACATTTTTTTGAGCCATCCTATAGATTCTGCGAACTGAACCCAGATCCTCTGGAAAGTCGGGCAGTGCTCTTAACCTCTGAGCCTTTTAGCAATTTTTATTGATATATAATTGCGTACAATTGCACTTTTAGTTTGAAGTTCTTAAATGGCAAATAGTCTTGGATTTATTTTCATGTTATCACTTACTATCTGTACGTTCTCTGTGATGTAATAACTGAGCAAACCTTTTGAGAATTTTGTTTTCTTAAATTTTAAGTCTGAAGGATTTGCTTACTTGAGAATAAAAACAACCTGATATGGAACAAAAGTGTTTGTTGGTTTATTTTGGTTACAGCTCATCTTTTTTGTGGTTGTTTTTTTGCTGTTGGTTTTTGAACACAACATTCAAAAACAGACAATCCTTTTCGAATTCCTTTTTTAAACTTTGCTGAAGTCTTCTTTCATGTTTCAGCCAATATTTCTAAGAACTCACTGCATAATTCAACACTATAAAACTTTTTTCGTATACCTTTTGCTCCTGAAAGATTATAACTTTGGGTTTTACCTTGTGGTCTACAACTATTTCAGATGCTTTTCAGGCCATGCCTTGAAGCTCCTGGTTTTGCATATGGACATCCAATAGTTTCAACAGTCTCCTGGGGTTGCTATTGCCCTTAAAAGCCCTTTACAGTTTTCACATGTTCTGTCCCACTGGCTTCTCTGTGTATTTTTCTACCATGATCACTGCACTCTTTTGGATGCTATAATTTTATAATAAACATTGAAATCAGGCAGTGATGATGCTTGAAGTAAATTCTTATCCAAATCTGTTTCCGTTGATTTGCGCTACTATTGTGTTCAGTTTTGAACTGGTCCGTCAACTCTATAAATCTCCTTTTGGCATTTTGGTTTTAGTCATATTGAATCTATAGATAAGTTTTAAGAGAGTTAAAACCTTTAAAATGCTGATTCATAGACAGGAATGGTGGCACACATCTTTAATCCCAGCGCTCATAAGAGGCAAAGGCAAGTGGATGTCTGAGTTCAAGGTCAGCAAGGACTACATAGTAAGAGCCTGTCTCAAAATAAAATAAAATAACACTGATTCCCAAACAAAGCACAATTGTTCATGCATTCTTTGAACTTGCTGGACAATGTTTTGTATTTTCCTCTGACATTATAGACTGTCATTACATATTTCATACAAGTTACTATAGATAGAATTATTACCTATAGTTTTGAATTATAATTACTTACTATTAATACACTGAAGAGCAATGGGTTTTATATTAATCTTGTACTGTAAGGTCTTGGCAAACTCATTCCATTGTTCTTGCAACTTTTCCTCCATAAGCTGCTGGATTTTCAGCACAAGCAATCTGCTCATATTTAAATAAAAATACTTCATGTGAAATATTAAACCTTAAGTATGACATCAACTCCACATTTTTCATAGATGACTTTTTGTTAATTTAAGAAGTTACTTCTTAAACACTTTTATATTAATGTGTCTTTCTGCATGTGTGCACCAACATGTGTGAGTAATTTTGTGTGTGTGTGTGTGCCTGTGTGTGTCTGTCTGTGTAAGTGTCTGATAACATTTATCTGTATGAGTATACACACGTTGTGTGGGTATGCTAGCACATTCAGATGCCTGTAGAGGCCAGAGGCTTGTCTTCCTCTGTCACTCTCTGGTTTATGAAACAGTCTTTAACTGAATGTGGAGTTCACAGATTCAGCTGGCTGGCCAGCAAGCCCCAGGCATACTGTCTTTGCTCAATATCCTACCATAGCCAGTAGCATACCTATGCTAGCCTTTACTTGAGTGCTGGGGATCTGAGCTCTAGATGACATTAACTGTGCTCTCCATTTTCATTTCTAGATAAACATTTTCATCATGGGGCACTTTTTTCTAAACATCCTTGTTCTTTCTTTAAAGTGTATTATTTATTGTGTGCCTGATGGTGGTGAGTACATGTGTGTACCACAGCATGCACAGCCAGAGGACAATTTCAGGGCGCTGGTTTTCCCATTATATGTACCCAGGCATGGAACTCAGATCATCTGGTTTGGTGGCAAGTTTCCTGATCTGCTAAGCCATCTGAGTCTTCCTTTTCCTCTAGTGAAAGTCTGCTGGGGATGAATTCTTATTGCTCTTTTATGTTTGATACTATTAGTTCACAACCATTTGTGAAAGTCTTTTTCATGACTACAGATGCCTAGGTGAACAGCTTTGTCTTACTGAACTTTTAAGTACTTTCTTCTCAGTCCTCTCACTGCTATTGTGTGTGTGGGAGGGGGTGGGGTGGGGATAGGAGGTGCTCAACCATGCAGGTGCACAAGGATGGATGCCTGAGGTTGATATTGGGTATCTTTACTCACTTCCCTACCATGTTTTTGCATACAGTTTCTCCTACCGAGCCTGGACCTTTGGTTTTGGCTAGACTGCATGGCCAGGAAGCTGCAAGGATCATCCTGTTTCCACTGTCTTACACTGGGGTTACAGCCCTGTGACATCGGCTAGGGACTCAGACTTAGGTCCTTAGGTTTCCATAGCAAACAGTCTACTCTCAAAGCCACCTCCCAGCTTTCAACTGCTTCAGTTTGTGTGACATATAATTTACTATTCTCACCCACCTCCTTGAGACTACTTTTTCTATTGGGGAGATGACAAAACAAAATCAAGAAAACACCCACTAACAACAAAACAAGATTCAAAACAAACAAACAAACAAACAATAAAAACAGGGTGCTAGAAATCAAAACTCAGCTTGAATTCAAGCCCATCCAGATACTTGTCACAATCCCTAGGGAGATGCAAGTATGCACCAAGGAAGGGGAGCAGAGTGAGTTCAAGCCAAGAGAAAGGGTGGTAATGGTATCCCTTGGGTCTCTAGGTGTTCCCCTCATGGTGGTACCTCCATTTTTCTACTCACTGTGAAACTACCAGACTAGAAGCTTCCTGTTTTTACACCTCCCGTTCTCCCTTCCCCTTTCTTTTCCTCCTTCCCTTTATTTCCCTTTCCTTGTCCTTTCTTTCCCTATCTCCACTTTGCTAATTCACTACTGGCCCTGCATAGATCTCTCAGTCTTTGCCTATGAATTCTTAGTATCTTTGTCTTTCCAGGTGGCTCAGCTTAGGGAATTCTCCAGCATCCTCTTACCTCTCCTGCCCTCTGGATGGCTTGGCCACATTATAAACATGCTAAGCTTGGACAAGCACAGAGCTTATTTTCTTTCCTTTCTGTCTTTTTTATTGTTCGTTCACAGCTTGTTATCCACTGTTTTGAAAATGATTGCTTTGTGCATCGTGTCTACTTTCAGTTTTGGATGGAAGGCAGACACAATCCCCACTGTTCCATCCCAGCTTTAGGCAAAAGTCCAAAGTAAGTTATTTTTAAAGCTGGTACATTAGCACTGAACAAAGATGTCTCCAGCTGAAAACATAAATAAACTGCAAAAAAATAAAAAATAAATAAATTGAATTCTACGACTGAAGGGTAAATTTCTTAGCTGTCTGCTGCAGTTGCTATTTCAAAGCTGATGACAGAGCTATCTTTTGGACTCATGCTGACAGCATATGAATCCTCATTCCTGTTCCCTACAGCTTTCAGTGAGCCGGATGCATCATTGCCTGTTCTGAAGCAGATTCCCTGGTCTGGCCTCTCCTGGTTGCATCTGTTGGTTCATACACTGAATACTGATCCCAAATCTTGGCTATGCTCCTGCTCTTGGTATTATTTAAATCAGGTCTTAACTAGATATAGCTCTTTCATGTGGCTTATGTTCTGTGTGCTGAGAATATTCTTTTACATTTTTAAAGTGAAACTAGAAATATATATGCAGTGAAGTGTAAATGGCTTGTGAATTTTTAAACATTTATCTCAGTTTTTTTTTGGGGGGGGTTGTTTTGGTTTGGTTTGGTTTTGGGTATTGTTATTCGTTTACTTTTTTCCCCAGAGAAAGTTTGCTGATTGCGGGTATAAATTTGCTGTTTTTTACATATGCCTTCATTCAGTGTGAATTGAGCATGCTGGTTTAATACAAGGGCTTTGAAATCAGACTATCAGAGTTCAAATTCAGCTGCTGACTTTCTGAGTTATCAAAGGCAAGTTACCGACCACCAATCACAGTTCTTTTATTTCTTCAGATGAAACACAAGAATAAGGTCACTTGCTGTCTCATAGCTATCTGAGAATCCATCACGTTTCTGGAGTACTTTTGGTGCTTAGAATTTGATGAGTTTGAAAAATATCTCAATTCTTTATGGTATTTATTTAATTATTTATTGTCTTTTTAACACCCTACAGAGATGTTCTTGCTTTCTTAGCAGATTCTAAAACTTTTATGCATAGTGAATGAATAGCCTAAAGATATCAATTGGACACAACTCTATGTCTGTTATTTAGGAGTCTTGTGTTGAAACATTGGGCTCTGGAATGTGCTGACTTGCACGTAAATAATGAATGGTGTCTCTTTTATTTTTCATCGTATATGTTGATGGTGGGATTTCTTAGGGCTCCACAGGACATATGGATCAAAAGACGAAAAGACAATACACGAGTAAACACATTTTCAAAGACTGAGTTTCCTCAGAGAACTTCATCCAGTGTTGCTCTGACTGGTGACACAAGCCAAGCAGACACTTTCCTAAATCTACTACTATTGTAATTTTACAACTTACAAAGTAAGTTGAATCAATTAAAACAAAAATTCATCTTAAAGCTATACTTAGGAGGTCAACACAGAACAACTGCTCCGAGTTTCAAGATGGCCTAGTGAATTCTAGGCCATCCTGGGTTACAGAATCAGACTTTGTCTCAACAAACAAAGATAAATGAAAATAAAGTATCTAATATTTATATCTTAGTATCAAAGCTACTGTAAATTATTTTGAATTTATATGTATTTATTTTTGTGTGTTTTTACTTATGTGTAGGAACATGTGTTGTGGCACACATGGTGGTCTGAGGACAACTTATGGGAGTTCGTCTTCTTCTTCCCCCTGGGATCAAATTCAGGTCATCAGACGAGGCAGCTGAGCCATGTCACCACTCCTCAAAGGCACTCTCTTTGTACCTGAACCTACTTTGTAAAGTCTCCCAAACCTTACCCCTCCACACCACCTTACTCCATGATGGGCAAGACATTAATCTGGAGATGATGCTGTCAACCAGAAAACTGACAGAGCCCCAGTTTCTTGCGGGAAAATAGGGGGGAAATGGGAGAGGAATGAGGGTTTGACTTGAAAGGAACGATGTGGCTGTGTTATCAATTGACTTCTGTGTGGACTTGGAGCCATCTGGGAGTTTACGGTTATTAAACTGGTCTTCAGTTACAACATATTCAAACTTTATGGTCTGTGTTATGGTTCAGCCAACAGCCACATGCCTCAGTTCTTCCTTAGTTGCCTAACTTCATTATGAGCACACCCAGCAGTTCATTTATAATTTAACTTTTACAGAATAAGCAAATCAATTGCACTATGAATAATTTAAGCCCAATAAAACATCTCATAGCGCTGGCAACAGAAATCCAGCTCAATATATTCATAAATGTCAAATCATCCCTTTTTGCTACGCTATCTGTAAAAGCTAAGATCGCTTGTAAAGCACTATGTCACTTGGTATCAATTTCAAAGTTAAGTAATTTTTCTGAGTGAATGACCACCTAATAAATAACGTTTTAGAAATGGCACAGAATGCCTAATTCGTGATTTGAATCCCCATTTAGAACAGACTATGGCAGTACATGCCTGCAATGTCTAGATTAAGGAAGATGAAACACCAGAATGCTGTGTGTTCAAGGTTAACCTGGACTATGTGTTTTTAGGCCACTCTGAGTGTCCTGGCTAGCCTTAACTGTCAACTTGGCAGAACCTAAAACTATTTGGGAAGAAAATCTTTACTGAAGAATTGCTAGATCAGATTGGCCTGACAAAGGGTCTTGGTAATTGATATAGGAGGCCCCAGTCCACAGTGGGCAGTACCAGCCCTTAGGCAGGGGTTGCTGACTGCGTAAGAAAGCTTGTAAGTAAGCAAGCTGGTTGCCAGATGCATTTGTTTCTCTCTGTCTTTGATTATGGCTGTGATGTGACCAGCTGCCCAAGTTCCTACCTTAGCTCCCACTTAGTGATGACCAGTAGCATGAAACTATAAGCCTAATAACCCCCACCCCACCTACCCACCCACCCCCCGCCGCCCCAAGTCCCCTTAACAGCAACAAAAATAAAACTAGAATACTAGGCTACTGGGTAAGACCCCATCTCAACCACAACAATAAAAATAGCATTTGGAAGAGGCAGGTGGAAGTCTATGATTTTGAGTCTGACCTTGTCTACACAGTGACTTCTAGGCTAGCCAAGGCTACACAGTGAGAACATGTCTGCAGAAAACAAACAACAAAAAACAAAAACAAACCACCACCAAACAAACAAAAGTACTGACAACATACTTCAGTCACTTAGATAGTAAAGTAATTGTATCAAGTATTTTTGCTTTTCCATCACTTTAATTAGCCTTGACAGAGATGTGGATTATAGTTCTTTCATTTTTTTAGTTGATTTATGCATTCACTCACTCAGTGATTGTTTAATGAGAATTAATTCTAAAGAAGATTTTTCTGTAGCAGGAACAGTGTAGACAGCAGAGAAGATACGGAGACCATTCCCCATGATGCTCAGAGTCTGCATTTAGAAAGAAAAGAAATTTAAAAACAGCGCATGTACATAACTGTATTAATTTAACACAGGAAAGTTGTTAATTTTGATACTTGGAGTTGGTAATAAACAAGACAACTATAGACAAGTTTCTTTCAAAGTGGAAAGTTGTAAATTGGTAGTCAACTTTAAATATTAGAAACAAACTGGACACACATGGCTATGACTAAGCCACATAAGCCTGACGTGGGTGGGGGGTGGGGTTAACAATTTCTAAGAACCATGCCCCTGAAAGACGGAAGAGCAACCCTTAGCAGCATTTCCACCCTGATTCAGTTTCCGCCTGCTTAAATTCTGCAACTTGACTCCTATGCTGATAGACAGGAATATATGGTCTAATTTGCTTTGAAATACGTAAGACAAGACTGTAGATGGCGCTATCACTTTGACTATTTGCTGTGTGGTGTTTTGCTAAACATTTAACATTTTGAGTTATTCCCACCAGCCTGGCTTAGATCACACACACCATAGGGGAGTTATTATAATTCATCAGTTTTCCCCCTCTTTTCGTACAAGGATCTCGATAGACATCTTCACAAAAAGAAGCCAGCTCAGAAATAGAAACAGGTTTAAAGTCACTCAATCGCTCAGCAGCAGGCACCGGAGAAAGGACACCACCACCTGCTGTGTCTCTGGATCCTGAATTTAGAAGCTGCACTGGTGATTTATTTACACTGTGATCCGATGCCTGCCTCTCTGTAAGAACACCAGGTGAATTGTTGCCAATGTGTTAAGCTCAGTTACTTTGTTCTAAATAAAACAAACGGTGTCTAAAATCCCCACATACAGAACAAAAGTCACCCGAGGTGCTGTTGTTGGCAACTAGGGCTGTCTTGAGACCTTCCACAGGGCTATCGACACTACAGCCTGTTTACACTCTTTCTGTTAAGTATGATTGTGAAATTAAGAGCACAAGAAGTAAAAGTCAATACATCTGACTGGTCAACGGGTGGCTAGCAATGTATTAAAAGTGAATGCAATGGAAAAAATTAAGAGCCACCAGGAGAGGAATGAAGGACAAAGCATAGTCACCCACGGCACACAAATAAGTACCTAAGAAAAACACACCCCACACAGATACCCAAACATCACATCATACTTGGTAAATGTACCAGTTATGATTTTCAATTAAATGCAAGGCAAAATCTTAAGTTAAATGAATTACATATATATTCCCACTTTATAAAACAGCAAATGAATGAATGAATGAATGAATGAATGAATGAATGAATGAAATGTTCCCTACTTGAAAATAGCATTCAGTATTCTTTCTTCAGTTCCTCCTATCTTCCCAGAGCAACTTAGAGACAATCGTATTATAATATGGGACTAGAGGTTGAACTTGCTGATAGTTCAGTGTGAATACGTCCACAAGAAGAGTGGTTGTTTCTCTGTCTGGCTCCAGGCACTGTGCTGGACGTTGAACTCAGATTATCTGGAAAGAGCTATGCTCTCCGTCTTCAGGGTTATAGACTGAATCACTCAATGGCATTGAATATAGCACAGAAGATTATATACGTTATTGCTTTTGAAATATCATCATTTATCTTTATAATGGGAATAGATAGATAATTTCTTTAAGACAGTGTCTCATGTAGCTCAGGAGAAATTGCAGTCATCTTACTTCAGCATCTCTTGTGCTGCGGTTACAGCATGCCCAGTTTCTTAACCAGAGATAAGTAGAAAGGAGAACAAATGAGAATAAAGCATAATGTCATATATGGATTAAAATGTCCCTAGAAAGCCCATTGGTTTGTATGGTAGCCTAAAAACAATAAAAAGAATTGTCGACTGAAGAATGAGAATTCTTATTGGTTGTTTAAAGTATCTTTCCTCTGATATTTATAGACACATAAATGTACAAATATGTTTATAGGTTGAATCAAGCTGTATTCTTTGAAACACCCATGTCAAGTAAACAGATTAATTTCTTAGGAAATGTCAGTACGGTGTATATACATAAGATTCCTAACTCTTAGCAGCAGTTTTCATTTTGTTGTTTGATACTTTTATATATTTATGTGATGAAATTTAGTTATTGTCATGCCCTATACTCCTCTCTTGCCCACTACCCTCTCCCACAGGAAGCTATGATGTCAACAACACCCTCAAACATTCATGTCTCTACCTCACGGGTAACCCACAGAGTTTAATTAGTGACGACTGAGGGGAACTTGGCAGGGACTACTGGCTTGCATTCTCTTGTCTGTGTCTTCTTGTGAAATATGAATGTTCTTTTCCTCTAGACACTGAAAGAGGATCTCTCCCTCCTTCTCCCCCTCATGTGAAGATCTCATGGCCTGTGCCAGGGTCATCTTCCTCTTTGTGTCATTTCCTCAGATACCTTGTTTGGTGGTAGAATTCCTACATCTCACCGTGTTGCTTTGCAAATATTGTAATTATTGAATTGAATGGCTAGTGGATATTGAGAATAGATAAACATGACCCCCCTATGGCGCATCCAGGAATGGTCAGGAAGACTTGTATGGCAGACTATGTGAGATGAAGACTCTCACTCACTGCTGAGTGCTCTATCGTCTCCATTCATATTAGACTTGGAGAAGTACATATTCATTTTCAGATAACAGATCCCCCTACCTTCACCAGTATACATAGCAGGCCCATCATAACTTTCAAGTAACTGAAGGCTTTGTTCCTAAGGACTGATGGATCCAAAAGCCTGAGGTACCTACACAAGTATGCTGGTAGTGCTACCAGCTTCTTAAATCAGAGCTGAGTTTGTGATCTCATGATCAGGATAACATGATGTGTTTTTGAGATCCCTACTCAAAAAACAAAACAAAATCTATCTTGGCAGCAGGCAGTAGGTAAATCCACTCTTACAGTAGATGTTTGGAATTTGCAATATAGTATCTTCTCTCTACCCTTGGCATTAAGAAGTCCACTAACCTGAACAGTCTCATCAAGGACAAACATTCAGGGGATCATCCTTGCGCTCCCTCACAGTCTCTGAGAGTTGGAGGTGAATGCATTGCTTCAAGGTGTACCACTGCCTTGAGTCATAAAGATGAGGCATTTATTAGTTTACCAAATGTCAATTGACAAGTCCTGATGAAGACTCACTCACTCCAGCTATCCCTTTACTGTTTCGGCTTCTTTATATTAGCATACTCCAGCCTTGAGAAAGTTTTCAAATTTTGTTTTGTGGACTCTGACTTCAGTTCATATTTAACTTTCTTCTCCAATGCAATGGTATCCTTAAACTAAGTCTGCCTTCATTTCTTTGATGTCCTTCCTTGTTGAGCTACAGCAGTAATCAAGTGATGGTTGCTTTCCAGCTTTACTGATTTGATCACTTTTTGTTAACCTGTGAATTGCAAGAGAGAGAGAGAGAGAAAGAATCGGAATTTAGCCTCATGTCCTCATGTTTCAGGCTACTGTATGCATCATAAAAGTCCAGAAGAATGAAGCCAGTGCATCAGTAAACAATTCCAAGTGTTGAAGTAATTATTTAAAATGGTGTCACCTAATTGGTCTTGTGTTACAGAGCCGCCATGTTCCCAACTAGGCTAGGCCTGAGGTCACGAGCAGTGGTATGTTCTTGCTGCTGCTGCGAGCCGCCACTGGCTCAGGGGGGACAGAACACTGGCCCTGGCACCCACAAGATGCCAGCATGGGAGATGGTTCTGCCAATCTTCCATGCTGTCTCCACAAGGCTGGGCTGAGCACAGATCATCCCGCCATCCATGCAGGCCCAGTAGAAATGAGACTCTAATGCTTAGATTATCCAAAGGCTGTATATATTTGGTAATGCTCAATAACAAGATGCCCACACAATTAGAGGTGTAACCCAATACCCAATCTAGATATATCAACTACCTTTACCTACTGCTAGAGACACACCAACATCTGCTGCCATGTTCCCCTCTCTCTGGTCCTCTCTCCCCTAGCTACTCCTCTTCCTTCTTTTCCTCTCCTTACTCTTCTCCTTCCTCTCCTTACTCCTCCTACCTTAGTTCCTCCCAACTTGCAGGGAAAATATGCCGCTATCCAAGTCTTAAGAACTTAGTAGACTTTGTTCTAGTCCCTTGTTCTAGTTTTGAAATTCCTATCTTCTGAGAATCCACATCTTGTTCTCCTAATTTGAAAACAGTAATGCTAATACATGCTAAAGTGTAATTCTTAGAAGGGGAGACAGAATGAGAAAGCATGCGTGTTGTGTAGTACCTAAGACAGTGCCATTACCAATAAATGTTTGTTCCTATAAATTTCTAGTCCAAGCTAAGCCTCAAAGAGAATCATGTGTTTTATATTACTGGAGTAATGTACTTTGGATACGCATCTGTGGTTTCCTCAGTTACATAATAAGTTTCTTTGTGGATAACCTTCCTGCAAATGTTGTCATTTATATAATGTATTTGATACATATGTATGATATGGACACATGAAAGAATGTGCACATGCAAGCAAGTTCTAACAAACCAATCTTGAACTGAAGCTACTCAAACTGCTTAACAGTTTACATAGTCCACACCAATTAATCATGTTAATGTCAGAGCCATCAACCAATGGCTTTTAAGATTGTAATCTATGTATCAGACATAGAGTTGATCTAAAACAACAGTCATATGCCGTACAGCATTTTAGGATTTTTCAGAATTTACAGCCTCAGAAACAGGATCTAGAGGCAAATGGGGAAATTACTCCAATGTGCTTTTCATTTCCTGCTTTTGGCACTGGCTAGACTACTTATGCTGAGCTCCATGAACCTCAGTAAAGGGCTGTTTCAGGGTTTGGTTTGGAGATCCTCGTCCTGTCAGTTACTTTACTTGGAAAGAACATTCGAGTGCTCTGCCTACCTAGGGCCCTGTGAAGAAATGGAATATCATTCTCATATACAGAATCTGGATGAAGATGGATATACTCAATTAGACTTCAGCAATCGAGACATCCACAAAAGGCCTGTAAGATCAGAGAAAGGTATCCATTTTCTTTCTGCTAACAGCACCTTCATTCCCATTAACCGAAATAACAGAAGTAGAGACCTGAAGAGACTCTTGGTTTGTAGGACTTCCTATAAAAATATTTTTCATATATAGCTATATATATATATATATATATATATATATATATATATATGTGTGTGTGTGTGTGTGTGTGTGTGTATGTATGTATATGTATGATATATATGGCATATATATTTGATATATACATATATATTTGTTATATATATACACACATATGTATATATATTTGGTATATATATTTGGTACATATAGTTGGTATATAAATTTGGTATATATATTTGGTATATATATATTTGGTTTCTATATATGGCATGTATATAGTTTTAAAGGCATCACATATCCTATGAATGCTCACTAACCCTCCTTCCCAGAAAAGTATGCAACGACTTCCACAAATCAAAAATTGCTTTTGGTTTGTGGCATAAAACAGGACTACTCCACTGTACAGTCACTGGCACTTCTTCAGTGTGAGGTGGCACTGGTGACATGAGTAAAAGAGAAAGAGGAAAGAATTTTAGTGGGGTCGCTTTTTGCTTGTCTTTTAGTAACTTGTGAGGGGGCCAGGAAACAGATAAACGAACAACCTGTAAAATCATACAACATAGGATGCTAAAGTACTGGAGGATGAAACAATAGAGGGTTGTATGCCAAATGAAAATGAGAAGCCAGGAGTCATGGGGTTTAAAATCACAAATTTGATATACTTTTTTGGATTTTATCAAACGAGATGTTAGTATATCAGTGATGAGAAACACATGCTAGATTAAAATGTCTCATTATCAGGAGATAGATATTAAAATGGAAACAAGATGAGAATAAAGGACATTAAAGTCCTAACACAGTGTGAGTGTTTTGTCTCTTTCTGGGTCACCTGTTGGGCAGCTCTATGACTTGGGGTTTCTGCTGTTGGTGTCATAAGCTTAAAACAAAATCAGTTCACTGTTAGCTTAAAGGAAGAGATGACTCATGGGTTCTAACATCAGTTTGCTTTCTTCCGCTTTTTAGTGTTCACATTGTGCAATTATTTTCCTCTTATAACCATTTACACAATTCCTTTCTTGTGAAATTTGCTTGGAAAATAGTATAAAAATTGATTGAGAGAAGGGGCAAGGTTGATATGCCCCTTATGCCGGGTAAAATAAAGTGCTCACTCTCAGCAACAGTATTTGAAGGTACTACTGATCCAATTCCAAAACTGGAAAAGAAAAAGAAAAAGAAAAAGAAGGGCATATAGGAAATAACTTGTTTAAATCATGCACCATATAAATGACAGGAAAAAGCTATCCATAGTAATTGGTGCTGTTTCTCCTACAGAAAACTGTTTGCTCTATGACCAAGTAAGACTTCAGGGAATGAATAATGTCCAGACCTATAGACTAGCCTGTGAGCCTACAACTGAGGAGTTACTGATGGTATGGCAATGATACCGCAGCTGAAGCAACGGAGGAAGAGGCATCCAGAAGCTGGAGGACAATGGAGACTCACGCTACAGTACTAGATCCTCAAGTCGCTAGGCTAGAGCCTAGTGGCTTCTGATCCCTCTAGAACCATCCCCGTTTCAGTGAGCTGAGCTGTTAAAGAGTTCCATAATCTTCCCTCATTTTCTTTCTCATCTCTCTGACTTTCCAGGAAGCCAGGCTCCATCTTCTCCTTGGCGGCCCATTGCGGTGGTTTTAGGAATCCTGTGCTTGGTGGCAGTAGTGATTGCTGCAGTGCTGGGTGCCCTAGGTGAGTATGGGTGAGGGAGGTTGGTGCAGTAGCAGACAGTGATTGTGCGATTAATTTATGCCAGGCACTCTCTCAAGGGCTTGACATGCATAACCTCATTTAATCTGTACATTAATCCCACTGAGTCTGTGCTATTAATTTCTGTTTCAGTAATAGGAGAATTGAGAGACTGGAAGATTAACTCTTCCATAGTTATAAGCTAGTTAGTGGTGGGAATTATAAGAAATGCAAAAATCTTTTTAATAAAACATATATTCCTGAGTATACTGCTCTACTATTCTATACATAGGTGGTTTTTAAAGTAGAATTTAAAGTATAAGTTAGTGGAGAGAAACTTGCAGGGCCGAAAGATGCACAATCTTTCTTAGAGATGGTTATATAAAATGAGTTATGTGTAATTTTTTTTGAAAGCCTCATGATACATGGAAATTATCTTACACATGACCTTTAATAAAAAATATCTTGACTCTGTCAAGTATTGCCTGAGGCATTGAAAACTTACTAAGCAGATGTTTTGTGAAGACTGAATAGATCTCTTTAGGTTTCTATATTTTGTGAACCCTGTGTCAATAAAGTTGTATATCTTCAAAGAGTCTCCATCACTCATAATCAGTCAAATGCTTACAGAGTACAGAAACATTCTATGTATTACATGCTGGGTAATTCTCCAAGAGCCAGCTAGCATTTTTAAGGGATAAAAGAAAGCAAAATGTATGATTTCATTAAATTATTAGCATTTAAAATTCTTTACAATTGCAGTTAGATCTATGTCATTTTCTTTTTGCTACTTTCTTCATAGTCCTTCTCATATACTTGATATACAATCTATGTGTGAGCCATCTGACTCCGTCTTTTTATCAGCAATGTACCATTTATTTATCATCAATCATAGGAATCCCCTATGTGCTTCCATAAAATATGAGTGCTGGAATTTCAGTTTTCAAACACAGCGGAATGACTTTCTTTTTCTGTCACTATTGCTGTTCGTGATATATGAAGCATTTTCGAGAGTCAATTCAGGGAGAAATCCAGAAGAGAAAGACAACTTCCCATCAAGAAATAAAGAGAACCACAAACCCACAGAATCATCTTTAGATGAGAAGGTGGCTCCCTCCAAGGCATCCCAAACTACAGGCAAGGGCAGAACTAAAGGAGCAATGGGATCCTGGATTCCAGAGGTTCATTTCCTGGTGCTGAGGCCTGGGGTGGGGAATATGTTTATATCCAATAACAGCACATTCAAGGCAAGCAGACCAAACAGAATTTCCTTAGCATAGCATAATCTGTCAGACAGCTGATAAAATGATACACAAATCCACCGCTTGTTCACTTACTAAAAGAAGTAACTGCACTTATCTCTCTGGCTGTGTGCCAAGACCTACCGGATATGATATAATTTGATGTAGTGTTCAGTGCTCTTACAGAACTGATATTTTTACAGTGATGTTGTTACAATAAGATAGATGTTAGGCAAAAGTAATGAAGTGGGGGAGTGGGGAAGGGACACTGAAGATTGTAAATGCTAATAAGAATACATTGAAGAAATGGACCTAATACATAAATCACTGAAAACCCTGGGTAAACTCATTCAATCATGGCATTTAATTGATTTCATAACATTTTTTTTTTTACTATATCCAGCCTGTGTTTCTGATTGCATCACAATTGACTGACTGTTTTCCCTTCAGCATTCCATCTCTGGATTTACCTCCCCGTTGTCTTCAGTTAACGAAACTCAAAAGAGCCTTTGAAATATAAATAATCACCTTTATGCCTCTTCATAGGACAGATTAAGTCAAGTAGAACTCCTGCTTGTAGTGATTGATTTTGAGTGTATTTGTTTTACAAAGATTCAATAAAGAAAGGGAATCTAGGCCTAAATTTGAAGTAATGGATTAGATAAATCTGGTTGTCTATTTAAAACACTATAATTACTCAACTGATTTTAAATTTTAAAATTTTTGTGTGTTTTGCTTGCATGTATGTCTGTGTACCACTTGCATGCCAGGTACTCTCAGAGGCTAGAAGAGGGTATCAATCCCCTGAAACTGAAGTTATTAATGTTTGTGAAGTGTCATGCGGGTGCTAGGAATCAAAGCTATGTTCTCTGGAAGAGCAATCACTGCTCTGAAACACTGAACTACCTCTTTAGTCCTTTTACTTTAAATTTTTTTTAATGAGCAAAGGGATTTTAATATATTCTGTAAAGTTATCATCTAATTTGTGTCAAAAATTAAAGATATGTTAAAGAAATATATTAATGAAAATTTGTCATTAGATATTTGTGAAAATAAGAGAATTATTGTTATACTGTGAATTTCACAATATTAATTTTCTTTCCAGGAGTTTTTTCTGGGCCTTGCCTTCCTAATTGGATCATGCATGCGAAGAGCTGTTATCTATTTAGCTTCTCAGGAAATTCCTGGTATGGAAGTAAGAGACATTGCTCCCAGCTGGGTGCTCATCTACTGAAGATAGACAACTCAAAAGAATTTGTAAGCACACACTTCTATGATTACCTGTGGTCTATAGTCATCAGGGCAAGAGAGATTCCTGCACTAACAATGTTAATATCATCATTCTATGTAACTGCAAAATTATGCAATAGGCTTGTAAAGTACATAATGCATGATTTTATTCTTAATTCATTGATTTGAAAATGAATCACATTTTGCTTTAAAATAAGCAATTTCAGGGCTTGCAAAGTAGCACTTGGCACTAAGCTTGACCTGGCTTTGGTTCTGAGAACCCATGTAATAGAAGGGGAAAAAATGACTCCCACCAATTGCCCTCTGACCTCCACGTGAACACTCTGCATGCCACACATGCACAAAATAAATGAGTAAATGAAATGTTAAAGCAAATACCTTAAAACAAACTTATGATTGTTTGAATAGCGTGGTAAGGGCTCTTAATGTTTGTATATTTGTACTTCAGTTTTCAAAGTTGAAGTATAGGAGAAAAACTGCCCACTTGTTACTTTAATATCAAGAGAGATGTCAGCAATGACAATATACATTTGTGAATTGTTTGGTCTTTGTAAAATACTGAGAAAGGCAAAGAGGTGGTGTTTTGTTTTTAAATTTTGATATATAGTTTCCATTCTTAGCCCAGACATATCTGGACCAGAAACTCCTTCTAAGTGGCAAAAAGGATTACATATACATTCTTATTTGTCTAAATTTTTTCAAGATTGTGTAAAATTCTATAATTGCAATTGTTAAGTTTTTATGTTTTCTTTCAGTTGTTTATTCAAGAATTTTATCTTTTAAAAATATTTTCCTTTTATTAAAAATAGTTTTTTTCAGACAACAAAAAAGTAACCCTTCTATATACAGTTGAAAAGAGAAACAACAGTTGTCAAAAGTTGAACATCAGGTATTCATACCAAATAAGCTAAACGTTTAGAAGCACCCCCTATTAACAAGAAATTGTATAGAATAAAGAGGACTTACAATACATTTTGAAGGAAGGGTGGGTGAGAACGACAGAAAGCATCTCACAATACAATGCTAACCTGCATACTCTATTCTATTTTCACTACTCTGTTTTTATCCATCTGTAACTTCATACCCAATAGCTGCAGTTCTTGTGAAAGTTAATGAAAGCAGGAATACAAAGAAGAAAATCATATTAGAAATTAACCTGGCCTTTGATATCAACCTGTAATTGTCAAAGAATTATCCCATTTTTATTCAATTCAAGAGTCCTCACTGAAACCTGGATTATTTTAATCATAAAACATGGGGTGCAGGGCTGGGGATATAGATCTATGGAAGAGAGCTTACCTGACACTCACCAGGCACTGGGTCTCATCCAGAGCATTGCATTCCTTGGTAAAGATATCATGAGTTTATAGTGGTTACTTTTACAAAAACAAATGGCCCATTTCCCATGAAACTGCTTGGGAGCTGTGTAGTTTGTTGAATGAAGTTGAATATTGATAGCATAAGCCTATTTTCTTCCTGTAGCTTGTGTGAGTACTTCTATGTATGTATGTATGTATGTATGTATGTATGTATGTATGTATGTGTATGTATGTCGTGAATCTAGAGAGCTAGACTTACAACCATCCAACCCCAGTACTTTCCTGTCTTCAACCCCTACTATATGGGAATTAAAAGCATGCATGGATGCATTTTGCAATGGATGCTGGGAATTCAAATCCAGGTCCTCTTGTGTTTACAGCAAGCATTCTTACCCACTGTGTCATCTCCTTAGCTCACGTCCTTTATTAATACGATGAATCTGTTCTTGATGGGAAAATTGAAAATAACTCTTAAACACCTCTGTAGACACTCGACAATATTCAATGATCAATAGTCTTCTCTAGATTGTCACCTTACATGAACATCCTTCTGTAAAAGGATTCATTCACCTCTGGATTCCTATAGTGTTGTTTCAGGCTCCCCCTGATATATGTTTGCATTTTTGTTTTACTACAGGAGTTCATTGAAAGCTGGACATCTTCTCACCATGTTAATTCATTTTGGATAGGCCTTTCCCGCAATCAGAGTGAAGGGCCATGGTTCTGGGAGGATGGATCAGTATTCACCCCCAACGCGTAAGTTCCTGTAGAGACATGAAGAGGTAGAATCCTGCCATGCAGTTAAAACCTGCTTCTCTGGTTACATATGATTAAGAGGAGGTGGTGGAGGGAAAGGCGAAAGAGACACAGGAATGAAGAGAAAAGCTCTGAGGGAGGCTGGAGAGGATGCTCACATGGTGCTGACTAAAGGATTCCTGTGACATCTGGTCCAGTAAGGCAAGGTGCTGCTGTTTACTGCAGCCTTGGACTTCAAGTCCGTACCTCAGTCTGAGGTAACGATTAACCTACTCAATGGACATGAGACATTAGACAAATCTCTGTACTTCTTTTAAAGCTCTGTTCTTTATCCAAAACTGAGAAGAGAAAAAGTGACTATCCCTCAGAATGGTAAAATAAACAAAATAAAGGTAAAACCATTAGTATAGTGTTTTACACGGAGTCAGTGAAAAATGACATATCATATGTCATTATTTCAACTGTATCTTATATTTGTGAGACTACAATTTCTTCCTCATTATGTACTGAAGTCTTTGAAATTTCTATTTATGTGATCATTAATATTTGTAATTATGAAAATTTATCCCCATTTCAATGTATATGAATGCATGCATGTACATATCTTCCCCCATTAATCCTTATATATATAACTGAAATATATATTTAATAATATATTTATTATATTATCATATTATTATTAATATATTAATACATATGTTATTAAATACATAAAATATATTTCAATTTAATTAAATCTTTAAATTTTGCTAATGTTTTCTTTTCTCTTTTATCACTTCTTTGTCTAGTGTTGATTCACATATATAAATATGTATGTATACTATTCCCTTGCCTTTCATCTAACGTCTCTGTGTCAAACTGAATTCTTTCTCTAAATTCTTATGTTGAATGCTTAACTCATCATCTCCAGTTTTCTTTTGCTTTGGGGTCATTCGATTCACATGCTTTCTGATTTCCACTGTGAGTTGTTCTTTAATCCATGACATAGAAATAAATTTCTCAGTTTTCACACATACCCATGCTTCTCACATTCCCACTTATCCTTTGTATTGATTTTTGTTTTGATTTTTTGTTTATTTCTCATAATTCTTCCAGTTTTCTGTTTTGTTTGGCTTTGTTTTTGTCATTTGTGGCTCATTTTGCTTACAGTATTCCCAATACTATCTATTAACTCCTAGAGTCCACTCAGGAGAGTTGTCTTAAAGTTTGTACCGTCTAACTCTGTGTGCATTCTGTTTTTCTCCTGTGCATCATTCAAGTTGGTTTGTTTTCTTAAATACCTAATTGTGTTTGACAGCTGCTTATCAACATTGCATCGTGAACTGTTTAGGGCTTGTTGTATCAGCCTGACGTTTGTAGAGTAGCATCTCATTTACTTCCTGCGGATACTGGTAGCAAGGAGAAGCCCATTTCCCCACCTTCACCCAGTGTTACATCAGCAGTGCTCGGCTACCCTCTCCTCTACCAATTCAATCCAAATACATTCATTAAAAATCCACAGAACATGCTTCTTCCTCTTCTGCAGCATTTTTTCACCTTGATTTGTCTTCCCATTGTAACCATGCAATTAGATGATTCTTTGTAAATTCACAAAATGAGCTTAATACTTTAAAATGTTACTATTCTTGTGTTCCAGGGTGGCAGTAACTTAATATTTGCCCACAAACTACTCGAATGTCAGGGAAATTTTCAGAAATTACTGGTCAAGGCAGTTTATCTTACCCCTGTCATTTCAAGTGCAGATTTTCTTACTCTACCAACCACAGAGTCAAGAAGAGGCAGCCATTCAAGGTAGTGTTCAGTAGGTAGTGACTTTTGCACTAAGATCCAATGATATTTCTTGAGTGTGACTAATTGGCATGGCTCTTTATTTCACACAACTATTAATACCAATATTTCTTAGGGAAAAAGTCATTTTCTTACCTTAATTATAAAGACAAGTCTATTACCATTGAAGATTAATAAAATCTAAATTAAAGATTCCTTTTTAAATCATTTAGATGTCACAAAACTATTTTTACCAATTCTCTTAAACTTTCTAGCTCCGTGGGTCTCTGGGTCTCTGTTTTAATTGCCTCATTGTATTTCCTTTAACAGGTTTGAAATTAGAAATACAGCTCCCCAGGAAAGCTCACTGCATAATTGTGTATGGATTCACGGGTCAGAGGTCTACAACCAAATCTGTAATACATCCTCATTCAGTATCTGTGAGAAGGAACTGTAAAGGCAAGGCATGTGAGAATATAAAAATGGTGTGCACGTGTGTGCACACCCTCCTATCACCACCACCATCACCACCACCACCACCACCACCAACAACAACAACAACAACAACAACAACAACAAAACAGAACAGGAAAGATTGGTATTGAAAATCAAAGAAAATGCTGAAGAGACTTTAACCTCAGCTGAAAACTTGGATTGAAGAATCTGAGACTTCTGTACTTGTCAACTTCATAAAGAAGGCAGTGCTATCTTGCAGTTAGGAAACCATTAGACATGGAGTGAAGGCAGCTCAGAAATACAGAGAATATGTAAATGTGAGGTATCCTAACCCAAATGCCACAACCACAGCAAACCATCAGGGACACTGAAAAGAAGGACTGTGAAAGCCAGAGGACTACTGCCAGTGTCTTCTACACAGGACAGGGAGAGTGTATCCAGGAAATGACAATACAACTCAGCAAACAATGCCTGCAAAATGACAATCTCAGATGGTATGCAAATATGGATGTAGGAATTTCACAAGGTCCTATTCCCCACATGAAGAACTATGGGCAATCAAAGAGTGGGGAAGACCTTTCTCCAGGAAATAACCTCCTGGTGGGTTACTGAACCCCAAGAAGTCAGCACCAAACATGTACAGACCAGTGTCATTAAATGAAATATAGATAGATAGATAGATAGATAGATAGATAGATAGATAGAGATCTATATATCTCAAAAATTGTTACTAGGGTATAGGCTGTGCTTGTATGACTTGCTCAGTATCCAGCAGTACATCAGACCCAGTGAGAAGGCAAAATGCACTTCTAAATTTAGAAGTGAAGAAATGACAGAAGAAAATCTTCAGTAAAAATAGAGCTACTATTTTCATCCACATGATCACTACTAAAATGATCATCACCCAAAAGTAACGACACAAGCTTCTTCCTCAACTAGATAACCCAGCGAGTCTGTCTACCTTTTCTGGTAGCAAAATCTGGTATGACAAAGATGCTGCCCTTACAGGAAGCATTCTCCTTAAATATTATAGTTAGAAAGACAAGTCATATCTGATAGAGAGTATTAAAATAGCATCCAGTCAGAATTAGTGTTTTGGAGTACAGAACACATTTCATCTTTTTTTTTGTGTATAAATACATGTATCACATGCATTTAATTACACTATAACTTTTTTTAATCAAATCGTAATTTTTACTTATTCACACAGGGGTTATAAACACAAAAAGGCAGGATATGGGGAAGGGGATGACACTGGATTGTGGGTGTTCAGGGGAGGGGGAGTACAGATATCTTTCAGAACAGGGTATCGGCTGGGTGAAGGTTCAGGGGACAGGTCACTATGACTCTGCCTATGATTCACTTGTCCTTATCTAAGTTGGTATTATCTGCCAAGGCTACCTATTTACAAGGTCTATGACTACTCAGGCTCATAAATTTCCACAAAAGCTGCCTGTTTACAGTAGCTTATAGCCATCTCTTTCAATGTTTTCCCATAGAGACCCAAGACTTGGTGTTAGTGTACATGTATGACAGGCGTATTGCTGATTTTAGGCCTATGGCAGATTTTAGGCCTTCAGTGTATAAGCAGGGCTGCCCCTGACATCTCCTCCCTTCTCTAAGTATAGAAGGGCTGTGGCGATTCTAATCTTGCAAAGGCGGGAATAGAGGATTGACCTCCAGTAATCGACAGGCCATTGACAAGAATGTCAAACAGCTAGAGATTGACATCACTAATGTGAAGAAGTCCCTCGTTTCACTGTCTGAAGAGACCTCCAAAAATTGCAAAGGACTTTATTGGACTTGATTTACTCTTTTACAATAGAAAAGACTGTGTTCAGTTCTTGACTGTGTACAGGTCTTAAAGAAGAATGTTGCTTTTACACAGACAAGACAGGGATGGTTAAAGAGAGCATGAAAAAGGTCAGAGAAGGCCCAGAGAAAAGACAGATAAAGAGAAAGATAAGAGCTGGTACAAGAATTGTTAAACCTATTTCCATGGTTGTCAAACCTATTTCCTCCCATCTTGGGACCATTAATTGGGTTATTTTTGCTTACTTCTTTTGGTCCCTGGACCTTAAATGGGCTGACTAACTTTGTGAAACAACAGATAAATAATTTGGTAGCGAATCCTATTCAGATACATTATCATAAGTTTGCTATGGTTGTCAAACCTATTTCCTCCCATCTTGGGACCATTAATTGGGTTATTTTTGCTTACTTCTTTTGGTCCCTGGGCCTTAAATGGGCTGACTAACTTTGTGAAACAACAGATAAATAATTTGGTAGCAAATCCTATTCAGATACATTATCATAAGTTTGCTATGGAGGACCACGAGACTCAAGATGAGATTGTTACTCTCTCTAGGGTGTTCCCAAAACCCATCTCCACCCAACCTAAAAGAAGGGACTTCTGCCCCTAGACCAAGCAGAGAGGGGCCACCCAGAACCCCCTTTGACTGGTGATCTGAATTCTTACTTAGGCTGCGAGGCTAACTACTGCAAGGGAATATAAATAGTAGTTAAAAATATCTCTCTGGGTTCCCTGAGGGACAAGCCTGAATGCATAGGGGTTGATGTCAAAAGTATCTCCTCTCCAGGAAAAAGACATCAGAATGAGTATGGCCCTCATGCCTCACTGGACAATGACAGGGGGACCGGAGCGATATTTCAACTTTTTATGACGTACTATTTTGCAGTTAACAAATTCTTTAGTCATTTCTTTACAAACATATGACTGGAGTGTGACTCTGTTTCCTAGTATGATCTGTCTTGTTAACTTCCAAGATTGTCCATTATTTCCAGTGCAGATTTCCCAATTGCTGAGGGTCTGTTTGTAGTTTCCTCAGACTGATCAATATGTAGGCAGAAATTGTGCTGAGTCCACTGAATTTTTCACTTGAAAATGATTGGTTTTATGTCACTTTCCTCTCAATTGGAAAACTGCTTACTAAAGTATCTCTGGCCTCTGAGTAACCTGCCCATATGTAACAATCACTAATCTAATTTGCCTTCTCCCAAAAAAGGTTGGTGACTTTGATACTAAGTAGGGAATATGTATGCTAGATAGTTTTTCACTGAAGCATAAACTTGGGTTCTTAAAGATTTTGAAATGTCTCTGAGAAAAATATACATTTTTGTGAAGTTTGCCCTCATCTTTTAATATTTCAATTTCAATTGTCAACATCTGAAAAAACTATAGGGGAGACAGTGATCAGTATGAGAGAAGCATGATTAACTACAGCACAGGGTGGGATTTCAAAAGACATGAGTGTTGTATATGTGCATGCATGAGCTCATGTGCATATGTGTGTGTGTGTGTGCTCACTTACCTGGGCACATCTGGAAACCAGAGGTCAACATCCAATGTCATTCACTATCACTTGCCATCACCTTCTTTGTTGAAACTGGGTCTTCCGCTGAAGTAGATGCACTGTTTCCTTTTGTCTGGCCAGCTGTCCCATATCCACCTGTCTCTCTCATTCAATCAACCCTGGGAGATGTAGGACACTGTAAATAGCTTCCAAGTGAATATGATAATCCCACATTGGATTCTCTTCATCCTTACACAGTAGCTACTGAGCCACCTCCTGAGCCTAAGATGGAAATATTTTAATTTTAGTTCTAGTTTGATTGACTTTCTTTATTCCCAGAATTGAACAGATAAGTTCAAGAAACTATCATCATCAAAGAAAACAAATTAATCTAGATGCTGAATCAAGGTTTCCTTCCAAGAACAAGCAGCTGAGAAATCACCCTGTGTGTACATTAAGGAGCAAGTAGAACCAGATTGATGTGAGGAGTGGTCCCAGGTGTTCTATTGCCTGTCACGCTGACAACTTACATGGAGATGTACATGTAATCAGAAGCATACATTTGTCCAAGACACTGAGAGGGGATACCAGCTGCTGATCTCAAGTCTGAAGTATAAATTGCAGATGGTTACATTTGAGGAAACACCTGCTGAAGGGCTTCTGTATTCGGTTGACTTGGGCACAGCACTAATTTTGGAAGTTGCCCCTAATCTTTATCTCTGTCTCTCTACAATGTGTTTCAGACTTAGCTCTGTTAAATTCAAATACAATCATGTCAAGTCTCTACTAAAAGGTCTCATTGACTTCTTAACATGTTTCAGAGTAAAAACAAAACATAATAACAAAAGAGCACTTATAATTGTCTTTAAGACCCCATGTGTTCTAAGTCCCTTTATTCCTTTAGGTGTCACTGGCCACTCTACTTCTCCAGCCCATCTGTATGTTTCCAATTCAATGTCTTTGTGATTTCCCTCTTAAAATGAGCCTGTCAGAGATGGCTGCAGAACCTCTGTTTATTTTTTTAATTTTATTTAATCTTTTATTTTTACACTCCACATTTTATCCCCCTCCTGGTATACCCTCTGACTATTTCATATCCCATACCTCCTCCCCCCACCCCCCACCCTCCACCCCCATCTCCATGAAGGTGGGCCCGGGCGGGCACCCCCTACCGCACCAGACCTCCCCACTCCCTGGAGCCTCCATTCTCTTGAGGGTTAGGTGCACCTTCTCTGACTGAACCCAGATCCAGCAGTCCTCTGCTGTATATATGTTGGGGGCCTCATATCAGCTGGTGTATGCTGCCTGGTTGGTTGTTCAGTGTCTGAGAGATCTCTGTCCAGGTTAATTGAGACTGCTGGTCCTCCTACAGGGTCGCCCTCCTTTTCAGCTTCTTCCAGCTTTTTCCTAATTCAACCACAGCAGCTTCTGTCCATTGGTTGGGTATAAATCTCTGCATCTGATTCTTTCAGCTGCTTGTTGGGTCTTTCGGAGGGCAGTCATGATAGGCCCCTTTTTGTGAGCAATCAATAGCCTCAGTAATAGTGTCAGGCCTTAGGCCTCCCCTTGAGCTGGATCCACTTTGGGCCTGTCACTGGACCTCCTTTTCCTCGGGTTCTTCTCCATTTTTGTCCCTGCAGTTCTTTCAGACAAGAACAATTATGTGTCAGAGTTTTTGGCTGTGGGATGGCAACCCCATCCCTCTCTTGATGCCCTGTCTTTCTGCTGGAGGTGGGCTCTGTCTTACTTACCAAATCTGCATACATATCACCTCTTAAGTGAATGAGGAGTTCTCTGGGTACTCTATTTCAAATCACCAGCTTTCTTCCATCACTTTCCTTGAGCTTCTTGGTCCTTTATATATTTGCTTCAACATTTAAAGTAGTCAAATTTTCTCAGGATATAGGGTATAAGAGAGCCAGGGACTTTGTGTCCAAAGCATATCCCTAGATCATAGCTTTCTTAAAAAATATATATATATTTCACTGTTGTTGAAATAAATGGCTAAGGTACGCAGTACAGATGTCAATATATGTGATCAAAAAATTAGTGATGATCTACTTGAATAACAGAAGCTGGGCAAACACTTCTGGTTACTGTTTTATTGTTTTGTGATAAACTTAGAATCCCCTCTATTTTCCTACCCTATTTGTAATTTCTCTCCTCCTCTCACACACTCCTCACACTTCCCCCTTCTTTCCTCCTCCTCCTCCTCTTCCTCCTCTTCCTCCTCCTCCTCCTTCTTCCTCTCCTCCTCTTCCTCTTTCTACTCCTCTTCTTCCTCCTCCTCTTCCTATTCCTCCTCCTCCTCTATTTATCTCTCTTCCTTTCCCTCTCTCTTTCTATCTTCCTTTCTCTCTCTCTCCCTCTCACTCTCTTTCTCTCCCTTTCTATCTTCCTTCCATCCTTCCTTCCTTTTTCACAGAGGACATTTACATAGTCCAGGCTGACTTTCAACTTGAGATCCATCCGCTCAGCCCTGTGAATGCTGGGGTTACAAATGTGTACTACCACAGCTACTCTGTAATTCTTAATGTTCTATGTTCTTAGTATGCCATGACACTCTGTGCTTCACATACCTTGACTTTAAAAATTTTTACTATCTCCTTCCCTCTACAGCATTCTAATACCCAACCCAATGCAAACAGAAGTATCTTCATCTTCAACTTTTCAACAAGTCATTATTCAGTGATTGGTTTCCATTATTCCTCATCTTAAAATTGTAATAATTGGATGAACAACTTTCAGCTTGAAACAATGACAAATTTGCAATCTGTGGTTTCTGGTGGTCTTTTATGGACTCTGGCTGCTCTAACTGTGTTTGTACTCTAGCTGGTATTTAGTGTACTTGTTTTAATCAGGCATTACCCATGTAGAACAAATTTGGTAGTGTGATGAGAGTACAATCACTCATAAATATATGTGCCTGTTTGTGTGTGTGTGTGTGTGTATGTGTGTGTTGTGTAAACTAGAAATGTATGCACACAGATAGATGATAGATAGATAGATAGATAGATAGACAGATACATAGATGGATAGATAGATTATTGATAGATGATTGATAGATTATAGATAGATAGATAGATAGATAGATAGATAGATAGATAGATAGGTGATAGATATTTACTGGCCTGACAGCACACCTTCCACTGTATGATGGTACAGTATCTCTCTTAGAGGAAACACTCCTCTCCTCACCAATGAATTTGTTAACACTTTGATCTTGAGTCAGAATTATGAGAAATATTTTTTATTATGTATGAATAATCTTGTCTCAGGTATTCAGCTGTTGCAACACACACAGGCACACACAAACATGACAAATAATAGAATTATACTGTGCCGGTTCCAGAGTAAGGCTGGACATAGACTGAGACAATTTTCTCATTTCTTATCTTAACAACTGTAAGAATACACAGCTAGCTGTCTTCCCAAAGTTGCACAGTGGTTAGGAACAATGCTGTAAGTAGGGCCTGCCAATAGAGCTTGGGATTGCTTGTGATCACAGTGTGCCTGGTGCGTTATAAAATGTTACACCAAGTCCGGAGGCTGTGACAAGAAAAGGTACGAAGTTGACAACAGGGGTGAACTTTCAGAGCTAACCAGTCCCTGGCCAGCTATGTGACCTCCAAAGAAATCACTTCACCTAGATAGCTTTCACTTTCTTTTTGAGTAAAATCAAACGATCAAATCGATTGGGTGCTTTCAGGGTGGGGGGCAATGTGGGGAGGCCCAGTGAATGATGCGTTGCCTTTGGAGACACGAAGAGTCTTCCCTCTTTCCCCAAAGGTACAGGTGAGTAATGCATACTGGGTAAAAAATTTTTAAAAAATTTAAAAAAGAAAGAAAGAAAAAAAAACAGAAAAAGAAAGCAGTCTAGTTCTGATTATGTTTTAGAGTCAGAGGACCTTCAGTGCTGCTGGGAGGGATCACCATCCCTACTTTGCAATTCTGAAAGATTTGTAAACAGATACACATAGGATCTGGAAAAGGGAGATATTTTAATAACTGTTCACGAACCGCCCAACCAGAAAACACATGCGATTTCCCCTCAGCCAGACTAACTTGGCATTCTGAATACAGGCTCAGAGGGGAGGGGCCGGACCTCTCCATGCAGGAACTGGAGTCAGAGGCTTCCCTTGCTGCCTGCAGGGAGAGACTATTAAGAATGCCTCTCAGTGCCTGGTTTCCTGAGGTATCTGAGGGTAGCCAGACAGCCTCGAGCAATCTGAGCACATCTGACCGGCATCTCTGCAGGAATCAGGATGCAGGCCAAATACAGCAGCACAAGAGACATGCTCGATGACGATGACACCACCATAAGCCTGTATTCTGGAACCTCCACTGTCACCAGACGTGCAGAGCCCAGGCACTCAGGTACTTACTTCTGTCTCCTGGAATCCAAGCAGATCAGAGCTCTGGAGAAATTCGTGAGATGAGGCACTTCTTCTAGGCATATGCAAGGCAGAGGGAAGGGAGGGAATCTTCCCATGGCTTTCAGTGAGGAGTAACTGCACTTTCCACAACTTGTCTACACGCAGGTAACATTTGCAAAATGGAACCAGCATACTCACAGGGGTCTGATTCTCTAACACTGTATCGCTGGCTTAGCAGTTTGCAAGGAGGGAATGTGAGCTTTCCAATTAGGTATAGCAGGGAGAGAAGAGATGGTATGCACCTTAAAGCAACATTGTTTCCTTTTCCTTTCTCAGGGAGGCCAGACCAGGCCAGCTTATTGTTGTCCATGTGGACTGTCACCTGTGATGGGATTTGGAAATTTAGGGTAATGTTAATGACCATTTCATTTTGGTTCGTTTTGAACTCTTAACTTTAAGGCCGAGATTTCCAAGGAGGCAAATTGATTCAGGTATTTGTTAGAATCTCTGCATCTTGAATCTGCAAGATCTTAGAGGAGCCATGTCAGAGTCAGGTATTGGTTTTACCCTCTGTTATATCAAAGACATCAAAAGTAAGTCCTAGCGTTTCCCCTTACCTGTGAAATTCTGTGATTTGGGGCTGAGGTTGAGCCTGCGGTTTTCCTCTGGTAGGTAAAAGCATAAAAACTGAGCTACTGTAGACTTGGTTTAATTCAGTAGGAGACAGTAATTCACTAAGTTGCCCACTGGCTTCAAACCTGCAATCTTCCTATTTCTGTTTCCTCAGTAGTGGGATTATGAGCAGGCACCAAGATATTCTGTCCCCCTTTGCTGTGTTGATTTAAAAATATTGAAATGATTGAGTCATACTTAGAAGATATTTATTTTAGCTTATATCTTACTATGTTCGTTACTGTTATTTATCTTACTATAGGGTAGAATTTTTCAGTTCTACTCATTTTCATAATCCACACACAGAGAGAGGCTTATCTGGTTGGTCTACAGCAGACACTTGACTTGGATCTAGAGCAAAGAACCCACTCGCTAGAGCAGATAGCATGCTGTATGTTCAAGTTCTGATACCAAGTGGGCCACGTACCACTTCATGACCTTAGTGTCCTGGGATTCAGTGCCATTGCTTATTAAACATTAATGATGGGAGGTGTGCAATAGTGCACATGTGGTGCCTGGCATCGTTTTAAGAGCTGGATGCCCGTTTGTTCATATTAACTTCAGCTAACAGTAAACAGAAGTAACAAAACCCCTTTTCTTTCATAAAGCTGTTCCATACACTTTCTTTTTATCAATGATTGTCCATCTGAGGCTTACTGATATGGTTTCTGGTTTTCCCACTAAACTACCCAGAGAGCTGTTTAAAGGATATTGGGGATTTCCAGCTTCCTTCACCTGGAGCTCAGTGGTTGCAGGAAGAAGGATAGATGGGGCAGGAAGTGAGTAAAACAGTTGGAAAGGCCTTTCTCTCGCAAACTCATGAACAATCAGCTCCCAGAACCTGAGTTCCAAGACGACAGAGTACGATTTCGGTTTTTTTGCCTTTGCCTAGAGAAGGGCCAATGATCTGCATAAGCAGGAACAGTGTGTACAAACAAGTACCTCGAGTTCAAAGGGTGGAGACAGAGGTGGGGCAAGATGAAACACTTGGTACAACTCTTGGCAGCCTCCTTGTAAGAAATGGAAATTGGAACACTGGGAGGGAAGGTTACAAGGAAGTGACTCAGAGGCTAACATCTGGAAAAGGTTTCCTCAGGCTCCCTGTGCGATATCTTGGTTTCTTCTTGTGATACGCAAACATTTAGAGGAATGTCATAAAATTTTTTCATAAGAAAACATTTTTTACAACACCTCTGCTGTAGAAATAGCAGTAAAAAAATCAGAATTTGGGGCAATTTCAGATTGAATATGAGGCTATGACAAAATACAAGTGGGCATTTTTTAAACTGATTCTTTCAAACTGTTAGAAATACAGAGGTGGTTTTGAGATTTTAATAGTATCCATATAACAATTGCACTTATATAAAAATACAAAACAGTTATGAAGACAGAAAATCAAAACTAAAAGACATAACT
The DNA here is from genome assembly GCF_004785775.1 of Grammomys surdaster. Classification (NCBI taxonomy): domain Eukaryota; kingdom Metazoa; phylum Chordata; class Mammalia; order Rodentia; family Muridae; genus Grammomys; species Grammomys surdaster. The sequence goes on from NW_021604792.1 coordinate 11,241,008, forward strand.
ATATCCAATTTCCACAAATTCAGATCAAGTATACCAAGGACTAGGCATTCAGTGTCAAACATGGCGTACCATCTGCTATGAGCTATGAGGGAAACAGGTTCCCAATTCAGTTTTATATATAATAATATACTAACTCAGAGCACCTACAAGCACATGAAAACCTGGCCATCTGTGTCTAGGGGGATAAAGGAGACCCAAAAATACCTGGAGAGAGTGGCCATTGCGTTGAGTTGATTTTAGGATTCCCTGTATTATAAAGGAACCGGGAGTGGGAGTGTCCAGGGCTGGGGATGCTCTACAGAGAGAGACTTATGAGAGGAAAGTGAAGGGGACTGTAAGGAACTCTGTGCTTTTAGAGAACTCTTTGCAGTAAGTATGACTGAGGCACAGAGCTGAGGGCCGACTATGTTTGAGGAGAAGATCTGGAGAGCTAAGGAGGGTCTTTTAGGCTTCCTGAAGTGTTTTAGATCTGTTCTAAATGAGACTAATGAAGAAGAGAAAGATACAGGGAGACGAATGATATGTGCCTGAAGTATCTCTAGGCTATGCTAATGAAGGAGAATCCACAGACCTGGGTGAGTCAACATCCTGCTTTATCTCTAGTCCAGGTACTTCCTCAACTGAGGAAGAAGAGTAAGAAGGAAGAAGAGAGAGTAATAGATATTGAGGTGAAGGAGTTTCAAAGATTGCTTCAGGTTATCAGTGAGGAGACAGGCTATGTGAGTCCAAGGTTTACTGAGTACTCAGACATGCTGTAGGTACTGCTGTCGGGTGGTATATAAAAGGTCACGACCTGCAGTAGGAACCACAGGAAGACTCATAGGGTGACAAATTCAGCATGAGTCCAAGGGTCTGGAAGGTGAGATGCATTTGGAGCTGTCTAAAGACACATATATTTGAAGAATCTGAGTTCAAAGTTAGAATTTTGGGCTAAATATAGACATAGTAAGGTAAGAATTTTGGGCTGGATAAATATGCAGTAATCATATATGAATACAAAATAAATGAATAAATCATTTAAATAGTATGAATAGAAATTAAAATTTACATGAATGAATAAGATAACTGAGGGAGGATATATAAAACCAGAAACCTACAAAACAAAATTGACTGACAAGGAGACAATCCGGGGGATATCAGTCACAGCCTAAAGGACAGAGGACATGAAGATCCAATCAGAGACTGTTAGAAAGGAGCAGAGAGAGCAGAGAGAGCAGAAGTAGGACTCGGGACTCGGGTAGAAAGAAGCATCTGGAACACTGGCGGAGTAAACTCGAAATAGTGGGAGACACAATGCAAGGCAAGAGTGGAATGTTAAAAATAATACACTGCAGAACATTTAAGAGGCGACTAAACACAGCTCATTATTTCAACAATAACAAGAAAAATAGAACTTTATTTGTCATCATAATCATCATGCTTTATGGCTGAGACTCCCTGCATAGTTCAGAATGCTCCTCAGCCCAAAACTCTTCTGATCTCAGTCTCCCAAGAGTCAGGGTCACTGCTGTGTACCAGCACCCCAGGTCAAGCTATGGATTACTTTACAGCAATGTCTCAAAAAGGGGCTGATGATGAAGTGAAACTATTTATGACTTTTATCATCTCATTTCTTCATCTTCTTTGTAAAAAACACACTCTGTTGTTGCTGAGATGCTACAAGATTAAGTGAGGATATTTTAAATCTAATTGTTTTTTTTTTTAAGATGGGAGAGAGTTTAACCACACTGTAAATTAAAAAGAAGCCCAGGATGTCCAGCTCACCCAAACAACATCAGGAATTGGGCAATGATGTTGCAGAAGAAACAAGATTCCTGCTGCAGTGGAAATGCTATCCTACCAAAAGGATAAAAAAAACAACACTGTCATTAGTAATAATTTGAAAAACGTATTTAAAAGTCAATTCAATTTCTGCTATGTCCTACTCCTGTTAGTGTGATGTTGTTGCATTTTACTCTCTGCTTTTTAGTTTCATTTCTACACATCTGTCATTGCAGCAATAAGGCACAAGTCACATTCCTATGATTTCATAAATCTTTCAGGCATACCCAATAAATATTAAACACCATCACGGGCACTGAGGAGATACAGTTTTTTTTTTGAGGCATTAGCAAGCACAGAAAAATCTAAATCAACAGTTAGCTTTGTACATCCCAAAAGAAAGTGTCAATTGTCACAGGTCTTCAAGGCTCAGCCTGGATTTGCCAGAAAAGCAAGCTCGAGCACTGGCTCACTCTTCCACTCTGTGGATGACAGTGTGGAGAGGACATCAGAAAAGAAGAATTAGCCTGGTGCACAATGTCAGAGATAGAATGTATCACGAGGCAAATTAAGTCAAAAAAGAGCTTAGAGTGGGGAAATGAGATGGTGACTCGGATTAGGATTTAGATCACTGTAAATTGGCTTTGAGAATCACAACAGAACCTGTCATGAAGCGTCACGGGGGACTATGCAGCTGAAGATGAGAAGTCTTCATAGGAAGAAATGGAATGTACAAAGTACAGAGCTACGCATGATGAATGCACCCTGGCTCTGTCACAGTATCTAGCATGGCCTTGCACAAATTGCTGATGTTAAACTCTGTTTCTGTTCTAGCTTCTAAGACACCATACCTTCCAGGGCTATCTTCACAGCCCTTAGTTAATGATGTCTGTTTTATTTCTCATGTGCTCTTGGTTTGGGGGAGTGTAGAGTTTTCCTCTGCTGACTGATGAAGAATAACTAATCAAGTATGACAATACTCTTTATCCGCCAAGTTTCCTGCAACAACAAAAGGGTTTGTATTCAAAACTTGACTTTGGCACTCTAGCATTTTATAGCATAGCAGTATTTAGAGGACACAGGAAGATGGTGTTCTCTTCTATATATATCTCAGAATTCCTGGAGATGTTTATATCATTCTTTAGTCTATCTACACCCCTTTCTAAACATGCCCCAGGAGACAGCATAGGGATTCTTTTTAAAACCCAAAAACTACAAGAAAGTCAAGCCAAAAGTAAGTACCTCCTGGGCAGTTTGTTTTTGTGAAAAAATCTTTTTAAGATGGAGGTGGTCCCTAGAGAGATAGTTCAGCATGGTCGGGAACATTTAGGGCAGAATTAAGAAACTTTAGACTCACAGCAAGAAGAAAAGCATCCAGAGGGGAAAATAACATCCAGGGAAAAGTTCAGTGCCATTATATCACGGGAGGTCGCAGAAGTAGAGGCTGGGAGAACACCCAGAACTAAAGGAGAATTAACTTTGAGGGCTGCAAGGGCATAACTGAAGGGTTCTGTGAGGACAGCATTAGAGCAACAGAAGCATATTTGAGAAAACAAGAAAAGAGTGTGTAGAATCTGGCGAACAACAAGTATATTCTGGGACTTTGCTCTCAAATAAAGCTACTGGAAGTCATTACATCAGGTAGGGTCATAATGAAATTGACATCATTGATGAAACTCGCTTTGAAATTTTTTCTAAATAGAATGTGAGCTGTCTATTGAGATGATTGTTTAAAAGCATGATTCACATTTTAAAATATAAAATACACTCACATGCCTCCTCTCTGAATTTTGGCATATTTTCCTGACTCCAGGTAAGTTCAGGAGGATAGGTATCATATCTCTTATGTACGTGTTAACTTTCCTGCTTCACAGTGGCAGTAGTTCAGATCATTGTGCCTAGAATATATAATATGGAGGATCTCTCTGGAAGAGAGCGGGTTTTTTTTTTTCTATTTTGATTTTATTAAAAGTAGATTTTTCTCATACAATATTTCTGATTACAATTTCCCATCTCCCAACCCTTCCAAGATCTTCTGTCCTTTCTGTCCTATCCAAATCTATACTCTCTCTGTCTATCATCAGAAACAAGCAGGAATCTAAATAATAATGATAAAAGAAAATAAGAAAAATCAAACAAATTAGGATAGGACAAAACAAACATAAGAAAAACAACCAGACAAAAAGCACAAGAGTCATACGTAACACAAGAGACACACACATTCACACATGCAAGAATCTCACAAAAACACAGGACTGAAAGCTGTAATCTGTGTGCAAAGGACTTGCAAGCTAAATAATAATAACAGTAAAATTAAAATAAATAAAATCAATGCCTTGACCAAACATTATGAGACAAAGAAACCCCAAAGTTGATACTGAGTTTGTTTTGTGTTGGTTATTTACTGCTGGGCATGCTCTTAAGACTGGTTTGTTACCACAGTGAGATTCCATTGGGGAAAACTCATTTTTCATTTACAAGTGGTTGTCAGTTGAAGGCAACTTCCAGGTTAGGGATAGCAACTTCCTATCTCAGGGCTGGAATCCCAGCTGATGCAGATCTACTGTCACAGTCTGTGAGATCATACATGCATTGATCCAGCTGGGTTTAGAAGTTCGTGGTTTCTCGGTGGCCTTCATCCCCTATGGCTCTTATACTCTGTCCGGTTCCCCTTCTGGAAGAGTCCTTGACCTCCAGGGGATTTGATGGAGGCATCCCATTTATGACTGAGAATTCTAAGGTTTCACTCTCTGCATATTGGCTGTGTGTCGCTGTTCCCATCTGTTACAGGAGAAAATGTCTCTGATGATGGCAGAGCAAGGAACACATCTATGAGTACAACAGAGCATCATTAAAAGTCATTTTATTGCTATGGTTCTTTATCAGAACAGTAGTATTTAGTTTTCCTGTAGATCTCTGGTCAATCTAATCTCAGGTTCCGAGCATTGTTGGGAATGTGTTCCTTCTCATGAATCAGGCCTTAACTCTAATTAGATAACAGGTAGTTACTACCACAACTTCATGCTGTTGTTGCATTAATGAATCTTGCATGAAAGTCATCGTTGCAGGTCAAAGGGTTTATAGCTTGACTATTGGTGTTTATCTTTTTTCTTTGGTAGAGTGCAGAATACATTTCAGTTCTGTGAATACTTACCAGTAATGATGAAGTTTTTAAGTGGGCAACAGCCCAAATTCTATATGTTTAGTGAGTTGTATGGACATTGTCTTCAGTGATAGAACCTTATCATCAGTTTGTGGAAAGTAACCAAGAATGTTGGCAGGAGCCTGGGTTCTTTGGAGTACCGACAGGACCAAACTTTATTAGATGAAACCCATCCCTGGTAGTGGAAGGTTTTTTTTTTTTTTTTTTTTTGATTACAAGAGATATCCAGTAGGGGCTCTATCTCCTCCGTTATTTGGTGAATTTATGTATGTATATTTTTAGGAAGCTTCTACTGTATTAGATTTCCATATGACCTGTCAATTGGCCTCAGTTCTAGTTGTCTCTTCCTGTATTATCTTCTCCTATCCCTTTTCTCACTCTATATCCATTTGATCCTTCTGTACCAGTCCCCAGACTTGTTCATCAATAACTATTTCTTCTATTTCCCCTTCCTAGGGAGATCCATTCCTCCCACCCAGTCCCTTAGTCTATACTTAACTTCTGTGGTTAGATAGATTGTGGCTTGCCTATCTAAGACTTAACAACTAACACCTACCTGCAGTTAAATACATACCATATTTTTCTTTCTAGGTCCATCCATTTATTTGCAAATATTATTCTTTTCTTTAAAAAAAAAAGCCAATTAATATGCCATTGTGAAAATGCACCACATTTTCTTTATCCATTTATCCATTGACAGATATCTAGGTTGTTTTCAATTTTTGGATATTATAGATGAAGCAGCAATGAACATGGTTGAGTGTCTCTGTGGGAGTATGAAACATCCTTTATGTATGTGCTCAAGAGTAGTGTAGCTAGATTTTGAGGTAGATCTATTCCCGACTTCCTGAGGTACTGCCATACTAGATTATAAAGGCTGTTTGCCCTCCCACCAGCAATGGGTGAGTGTTACCATTACCCTACATCCTTGCCAGCATGAACTTTTACTTGTTTTAATAATCTTGGGCATCCCAACTAGTGTACAAAGAAATCTCAAGGTAGTTTTGATTTGCATTTCCCTAATAACTAAATATTTTGAACATTTCTTTGAGTGTTTCTCAGTCATTGGTGCACATTTAGCTCTGTACCCCATTTTTCAATTGAATTATTTGTTTTCTTGAATATTGGGGTTTTAGTTCTTTATGTATTTGAATATTATCCCTCCTTTAGGTGTATAGTTAGTATAATGATAGTGTCCTTTGCCATAAAGATGCTTTCCAGTTTCATGAGGTCCCAGTTATTAATTGTTCATCTTACTAACTGGGCTAAATACGTTCGTTCAGAAAGTCTTTTTGTGTCAATGAGCTCAAGATTACTCTCTACTTTCTCTTCTATCAGATTGAGTGTTTCTGGCCTTACGTTGAGGTCTTTGATCCACTTGGAGTGAAGTTGATTTTTGTGCAGAGTGATGAGTATGGATCTACTTGGATTCTTCTACATGCCACTGTCCAATTTGACTATCATTGCTGTCTTTTTTTTTTCAGTGTGTATATCTGGCTTCTTCATCAAAAATTAGGTGTTCATGGGTGTGTCAATTTATGTCTGTGTCTTTGACTAGGTTCCATTGATAAATGTGTTTGTTTATGCTGATATCATATTATTTTTACTCCTATTGCTCTGTACTACAGTTTAAGACTCTCCTGAGCTTTTTGTGTTTTCATATGAAGCTGAAAATTGTTCTTTCAAATTCTGTGAAGAGTTGTGTTGGGGATTACATTGAATCTATAAACTGCTTTTTGCTAAGATTGATATTTTTACTATAATAATCCTACTGGTCTTTGGAGATCTTTCTATCTTCTGATGTCTTACTCGATTTTCTTCTTCAATCTCTTAAAATTTTTACTATACAAGCCTTTTATATTTCTTGTTAGCATTGTCATAATTTACTTTGAAAGGCTACTGTGAAAGGTACTGTTTCCCTGATTTCCTTTTCAATCTGTTTTTCTTTTGTATATAGGAAAGCTACTAGGTTTATATATGAATTTTATATCCTGCCACATTGATAAATGTGTTTATCAGTTGTAGGAGTTTGCTGGTGGAATTTTTAGGGTCACCTGTGTATATTATCATATTATCTGCAAATAAAGATGCAGTGGCTTCTTCCCTTCCTATTTGTGTTATTGCTGCAGATAAATCTTTAAGTACTGTGTCGAATAGATAGATATAGAGAGTTTACAACTGTCTTATTTCTTGTTTTAGTGGAAATGCTTTGATTTTTATCTCCATTTGGGTTGATGTTGGCTGTGAACTTTCTATAAATTGCCTCTATTAGCTTGAGGTTTATTTCTTTTATGCCTTCTATAGACTTTTCAGGACTATTATCATGAAAGGGTGTTGAATTTCACCAAAGGCCTCCCTGCATCTAATAAGATGATGTGGGTTTTGTCTTTTATATGGTGGACTGCATTTATCTATTTATGTATGTTGTACTATCCCTGTACCACTGGGACGGAGCCTACTCGATCATGGTGTATAATCTTATTAATGTGTTCTTGGATTTGGTTTGCAAGTATTTTACCGATAACTTTTGCAGCTATGTTCATCAGGGTAATTAGTCTGTAATTCTCTTTCTTTGTTGAGTCTGTATGTGGTTTACATATCAGAGTAACTATGGCTTTATAAAAAGAATTTGACATTGTTTCTTCTGTTTCTATTTTGTGAAATAATTGGAGAAATATTGGAAAGAAATCTTCTTTGAAAGTTGGTAAAATTCCATGCTATCTGGCTTTGGTGTTTTTATAGTGAGAGATTTTAATGAATGTTTCTATTTCACTAGAAGTTATAGGTCTGTTTTCATTGCTTATCTGATCTTTATTTAACTTTGATATATATATATATATATGTGTGTGTATATATATACATATATATGTATATATATACATATACATATACATATACATATACATATATATATATACATTTCTTTCAGGCTTTCTAATGTGATAAAGTGCAGGTTGTTAAAGTATGTCCCTATAATTCTCTGGATCTTCTTGGTGTCTATTGTTATGTCCCCATTTTGTTTCTAATTTTGTTACTTATGTCTGTTCATCCTCACCATTTAGTTAATTTAGATAAGAGTTTGTCGATCTTATTGGTGTTCTCAAAGAACCAACTCTTTGTTTCATTGAATTTTTAAAATAATTTTTCATTTCTATTTTATTGATTTTATCCCGTGTCTAATTTCTTGTCATCTACTCCTTTTGGATGTTATTCCTTCTTTTTATTCTAGAGCGTTCAAGTGTGTTACTAACTTACTGATATAAGATCTTCCCAAACATTTTCTGTGGGCACTTATACTATACCTTGCCTCTTAGAACCACAATCACCACTTCCCATAAGTTTGCATATGTTGTATTTTCATTTTCATTCAATTCTAAAATGCTTATAATTTCTGTCTTGATATGCTTTTTATTCAGTAGTGAGCTGTTCAGTTTCCATGAGTTTGTAAGCTTTCTGTTGTTTCTGTTGTTGTTGATACCTAACTTTAATCCATGTTCAGATAAGATGCAGAGTGTTATTTCAGGTTTTTGGGTTTTTTGTTCTTTTTTTTTTAATCTATTGAGATTTGCTTTGGGCCCTAATACGTGGTCAGTTGGAGAAAGTTCCGTGAGCTACTGAAAAGAAGCTATATTCGTTTGTGTTTTGGTGAAATGTTCAGTGAATATCTGTTAGATTCATTTTGCTTATGATGTCATTTAGCACCAGCATTTCTCTATTTAGTTTTATCTAGATGACCTGTCTATTGGTGAGAGTGAGGTATTGAAGTCTCCCACTATCAGTGCATAAAGGCCAATATGTAGGGGCCAAGGAAGGAGAGGCTACAGTTGGTGGTTGGCTACTGAGCTGGAGATATGATTGGTGGTTGGACTTGGAAAACAGAGGGAAGAGTAAAGATAGCTTGCCTAATTCCCTAAAACTCTTGTGGGTTTCCAGTGTGTTGGAAGTGAATTTGTATATATTTGTCCTTTCTGTTTTAAATCCTGGCTTGCTTTCTCAATTAAGTGGAACATGGAAAGAATAGAATGTACAGGTCCTACTCTGCTTTTGTTCTACCACAAACTCGAGATATTATCTACTCAGAGAAGAATTCAACTCTATCAGTTGCCTTTGGTCATAACCCAAATAGATGATCTCACCAGGAGATGGGTCTCCTCATGACACAGCTGCTACTCCAATGTGACAGGTCAAACCATGGGAACAAAGTCAAGAAGAAGATATTGTCTATACTGTTTCTTTCTATGTTTTAATTTATTATTTGACTGGTATGAAGTCTTATATTTTTACACCCATCTCTGAGAAACCTGACAGTCATGTTCCTTTATATTTTAGTATGGAAAAGATATAAATCTAATAAATGAATATGTAACACTCTTACAAATTATGACTTTCATACTGGAGATTCCAAAAAGAAGAAGTAAAACTATCATTTCTGATGATAAACATATCATTTGTTTTCCTAAAGTCACATAGGTGAAATACTGGGGACAGGGCATATTTCACAAAACTAAGAACAAATGAATTGATAAATGAATTGATAAATGAATTGACAAATGAATGTATAAAGTTGCTGCTTGGTAAGATTTGAGATTCTTGGGGCTTTGCTTTGTTTGTTTATTTGTTTGTTTATCCGTTTGTGTCAACACTGGCTGATCTCTAACTCTCTAATGCAGTTAAAGATGACCTTGAACTTCTGATCCCTACCTTTACCTATGCTGCTGGGATTATACTCGCTTCATGCCTAGCTTTCTATCAGGCTTAGGTAACAATTGTTCACAGTCAACATTTTTGTTGGTGGTGGTTGTGTTTTTTTTGTTGTTGTTTTTTGGGTTTTTTTTTTTTTTGCTTTTTGTGTGTTTATGTAAGACAGGGTCTCACAGTGCAACCCTGACTGGCCTGAAAATTTCTAACTAGACCAGTCTGACCATCAACCCATAGAGAACTTCCTGCCTCTGCCTCCTGAGTACTAGGACTAAAGGTGTATATAACCACAGTTGGCCTCAACAGTCACAATCTTGACAAGCATAAGGATCTAAAAACAAACATTTAAGTGTCATGGTGAAGCATAATGTAGGCCTTGAGGTTTTGTGGCCAAGACTCTGAAAACAGAGGGCAAAGCCCTGACTGCCTTTATTTTGCATCCAGAAGGTCCTCCAATCTCCGTACCTGATGGCAACTGACTTTAATCTAGAGAAAGAAAAGGCGACCCATACTTTCCCTTTGTTCCCTGCAGAGAATGGGACTCCCTCTTCAGTTTGGCGCCCAGTGGCCCTGACCCTGCTGACCTTGTGTTTGGTGCTGCTCGTCGGCCTGGCTGCCCTGGGCCTTGTGTGTAAGTCCGAGCTCTACCCTGGGGAAGGTTCCTGGTTTCTTAGTTTGTGGAGGACAAGAAACTCTTGCTATGAGTTTCTTAAAACCTTAATTCTGGAACCTCATCGTCTTTCTAAAGGCAACTGTTTAAATGACTAGGGGTTGATGTATTGAAACACAGCAAGCATTTTCCAGTTAGAAAAAAACATTCTGTTTGAGATAAGTATTGTATCTGTTTATATGTTGGTATGTAAATCAGCACTTTAGCCAGTACCAGCAGTGCAGGGAAATGCTGTGTCTACACACATCCACCTTCTACACAAGGAGCATAGAAGCGCTTGATCACTGCTTGACAAAAAGGCTGTCAAATAATAGTTATTGGCTGGGGGTGGGGGGGTAGAAAGTGTGCAAATCAAACAAGGAAGGTTGCATGTGTAATACCTTTACATTTCAAAGCTGTGAAGGTAAATTTCTTGATGGATTCTGGTAAACTGGCTTGATTAGGCTAAGAACATACAATCCCCTTTCCCGCTTAAGGTGACTCCAGGCAAAAGCCGCACTGCAAACCAGATCAGAGTCTCAAGTTGACTCTGCTAAAGTAAAAGTTAAGTCTATGAACTTCAATTTAAAAGTTAAAAAGAAATCCTATTAGCTCTCTCTACCCCCAAATTTACATAATCTTGATACAGCACTGTCTTGTAACCACCTTTTCTCTTAGGAATGTAAAGTAACTCCCATGACTTACGACACATTTCTTGAGATTTAGCAAACTGAAGTTCAAGCCTGTGTTGAAATGTTTTTAGTTGAGAGACATCAAAACAGTGACTTGTCCTTATGGAGCCTAACTGCAAGTCCACAAATATATAAAAATGAGATCGGAATATTTTAATAATGGAATAAACAATAGTATGTGTCATCTTTTTCAATACTCAATAGATGGGTAGATTTGTAGTTTACATTGATTTTAGGTGTATAAAATATTTGTTGGGCAGAAAGACAGATTGGGATTGGGTTCTTAACTTCCAAAGTTAAGAACCACTATTTTCCAACAGAGGACGACATACAGATTTGTCTGGGAAGACTCCATTAACTATGCCATTGGATGTGGCAATGTGAGCTCTCCATAAGAAGCTCTTAAACTATATGCTTTATTGTCTCTCCCATGTGTGGAAAATAGAAACAGGCATATGAGCTGTCCAGTCTGACTTGGTCACATGCCTTAGTTTTTCAGTTCTACCAGCTCTCCAACACCCAGCAAGACAGCATCATTGAAAAGGATGAGAAGCTGGGGAACATGTCGCGACAACTACAGTCTCTTCAAACCCAGAACAAAAAACTCATCCAAACTCTGCAGCAGGTAGCTGTAAAACTGTGTCGTGAACTTTACAACAAAAGTGGAGGTAAGTATGTCCCTGTCACTCTGGCCTCTAGAAATTGTTCCATCTAAACGTGAATTTCCCATATGAGTAGCTAGAATCATGTATTTTTCTTAGGAGTACTTTTCCTGCCATCTCAATACACAGTTTGAGCTGCATATTCATGACCAGACATTGGGTTATAATTCCTTATATGCATCCATGTCATGGTACAGGAAAGGATTCTTCAAATATGAGCGTTTAAAACATAGTAATCCCTTTAGAGTAACCAAAACAGCATAATCTGCAATTAAACACAGGGATATGCCTCAATTAGGTTGGCACATACTAATCCAAAACAGGGAAAGTGTTAGGGAAGTTATAACTATAATTTTCAAACTTTTGGATTCATGCAGGGATTACTTCAAAATTCAAAGAGCTTGCAATAAATGACAGTTGTTTTAGTTCACCCTGGCTTGTTTCTCAAAAATATGAATCTTACAAAGGACCAAGAGTAATGGAAATGACAATAACAGGCAAACTAAAACTACCACTGGTGATAACTGTAAATGCACTTCAGTGTCCCCTCAATCCACCACCATCTCGCTATTCCCCTTTTGAAAGTTGCATCTTAGCACACTACATTCACGTCAGCCCTCTCTCCCACACAAGCATAGGAAACAACCTTCAGTTCACAGTCCTTACTGGTTTTTCTTTTGGAAACTCAAAAGTACCACAGTTTCATCATCATCCCTCCCCACACCACTTCCCCATTAGCAGAGGAGCGAGTGATTTTCTAAGTAAACAGTGTCTCAAGGCACACTTCTCTAAGTGATTGTTTTCCACATGACTAGTGATCTCATTTACCCTAATTGTCTCTTTTCTTGTTTCTCTGACAACCCGGTGGACAATATTTTTTCTTCGTAGGATTCTAAATCATCAAAGATATAACCTAGTTTTCTCATCTAGGTAGCTCAAAACAAACAAAGAACACATGAAAAAAACTATGCAAATAAGCTCTATGCAATTAAAATATAAAGTGATATGTGAAAGTTAGGAAGTGAGAATGAATGATCTAATATGTGAGGAGTTCAATATGCAAGAAAGGGTCACAAATTAAACTAATATTCTATATGCCCATAATCTACTGGAAAAAATAATAAAAAAAATTACCACATATTTTTGGATGATGTAGTTTTCCTGCACCATAAAACTAATTGATCTGCCTTAGAGTATTGCCTTGCTGAACATTTTTGCTTCATTGACCATGTTGTAGCTATTGTCACATGAAGCTTCCTACATAGACAGAGAGTTTGTAGGAGGAGCTCCCAAGAATCAGCCGTGTTCAGCTTGGGAACTCTATGGCCAATGTTTCACTAGCTCTATATGTCAGAAGCAAAATATCTGAAATCAATATATTTTCATGACACACTTGTATCTAGCTAATTAAAAGTATCCATTTCCCCTGAAACACATCCGTATTTATACGCATGCATGTATATCATTTATTGGTGTGTTGCATCCTGGGGAAAATTTGCTTCTATCACTGGGTGGGTGGTTAAGAGATCACCCTCAAAGAAGCAGGGGGAGGGGATGGGATAGGGGTCTCTGGAGGGTAAACCGGGAAAGGGGATAACATTGAAAATGTAAATAAATAAAATACCCAATAAAAAAAGGTTAACAGAAAGCATTATCTATGGCTTGATATGTAGTCTAGAGTAATCAATGTTCAAATCTCTATCCCCTCCAGAATAAAATAGTGATCCAAACATGAATATGATTAAATGCCACACACACACACACACACACACACACACACATACACACACCACTCACACATGTGCACACACAAGACTTAGATGCAGCTTCCTGACTTTCAGATGCCAAAGTCCAGACACCCATACCATGATACTCACGATACTACTATTCATCCATGTAAAAAATACCTACATATTCCATATTACTCTCAACTTCTTGCATATACTTGTTTGGCTTGGGAGTGCCCATCATCTCCTAACACAAACCTACTTATACAGCATGGGTACAAGGGACCTACACCTGAGAACACCTGACGATCAACTTGAGAAGGGCAAAGACTCATTTAGCTTCCAGCTTCAGACATGTCAACCCATGACGGCAGTGAAGGCCACTGTGGGGCAGCATCCATGATGCCATCCTTGAAGCAGAGAAAAGGGTATACACAAAAAGTGCTGCGTACGATGCAGCTCTAAGAACATGCCCCAGTGACTGACTTCTCCCTTAGCTGCTATTTTCATTCACCTCCCACTAAAGCCATCGTATTCAGAATCAATCAAGGAATCAGTCCATCAATGATATCAAAGCCATCTGGATCCAATCATGTCCCCAAAGCTCACCAGCTCTAAATTATGTTCCCGATGCTTATGAACCCATGGGAAAAATTTCATATCCAAATCATAGCATAGTCATATGAGCCACCTCACAAAGGGATATTCTGTTCACATTCTGCATAGCGTAGGCAAGGAAGTTTCAGTCATTCAGCACCAGACCCAACACTGCATGTAAGTACTATCTGTTTTAATTTTCACTGAATGTTTCACTTCAATGATAGGCCATTCCTGGTGTGGATTAGGTAGTACAGGTGCTCACTCAAATATCTAAGAGATATAAGTTACTTCTTGGAATATCAAACACTGTTGTTTCCAAGAAAAGGAAATATCAGATCGATGCAAAGATAACTAAGCAAACTGTAGTGTTTCCTTTTTTTTCTTCCGAGGACATAGATGCAGTCCTTGCCCAGAAAAATGGAAGTGGCATGGGGACAAATGCTACCGGTTCTATAAAGAAAGTAAAAGCTGGCAGAGCTGTGACTACTTCTGCCTGGCTGACAATGCCACCATGCTGAAGATAAGCACGCAGGAAGAGCTGGTAAGTTCCTAAGCCACAGTATGTGAAGCAGTACCCCAAAACTCAGGGCCAGAATCTTGTAAGGAGTCAAGGTTCTGACCCACAGATTTTCACACTTGCTCTCAAGAAAAGCCAAGTCTTACTCCTGCTGTTACAAGTCATCCCTGAAGTGAATATAAACTGTGTTCTCCCCAAAATACTTACTACCCCTTCAGTCAATGAGCAGGTAGAAAATGCCCTAATTTACCTGTTTGGGATAGGGTGGAAAAGGAATAATATTGATGCAATCTCAGAAACGTGATGATACTACTGCCTGCCCTGCTGTTATAAATGTTAAAAAGCTTTGAATTGAAAAATAGTCAGTCAAATAATTGTAATAAACTCCAAATACACATACATACATACATACATACATACATACATACATACATACATATGAATTTTATGTGTGTGTGTATTTGTGTGTGTGTGTGTGTGTGTGTGTGTGTGTGTGTGTGTGTGTGTGTGTGTGTGTGTGTTCACCTTCCAGAAGACTGGAAAATATAAAAATAAAACTCCAAATTAGCACACGTGTCTACGGAAGTCATTGACCAGCAGCTGAAAAGGTGGTGACACAGACCTGGCACTGGGATTTTTTTTTTTTTCAGTGATGGGGCTTGAACTCAAGGCTTCATGAATGCAAGTCAGGTAACCTACCACTAAGCTACAGTCAAAGATTTTTTGAAACCTGGCTTTTTGTTTGATAGCCTGTGGTGTCTGGGAGGCACTGCCTCATTATAGGGTAAATCCATTTAAACACATATACGTATGTACATGTATATATTTTGGTAATATTAGAGAGTAGGATTGTATATAGAATTTTCCAAGGTCTTTAGTGTTACTTATCTATCCCATACTACCCCTCAACCCTGCCCTCCCATCTGTACCTCAACTCTCCCTTCCTGCTCCATTTCTTGCCTTCAAACCACCTGCATTCTATTTCCTTTGTCTTGAAATCTCCTTATGGCCTCTTACTAGTTTCTTGCCTTCTCTAAGTACCACAGTTTAAATACACATATATAAAGACTCAAAGCTAGCAGTCAAATATAAATGAAAGCATACAATGCTTTTTTACCACTGCATATTAGAAAAAGAGTTGTCATATGCTAGCATATGGTTATATGTATAGGTAAGAAACACACATATGTATATGGAAATGTACATTTTTCTCTTCTGCCTAGTTTGAGGTTCATGTCATCCTTCTAAATCCTCTTCTTTTTCCTTTATTCCGCTATTGTGTTCTTATTCATAGTTTACTTCCCTGATACTTACAGCGCTTACGTCTCTACTTTTGTATTTCTAAATTTTTTCGTTGTTTGGAGTAATTTTACTTTTTTGTAAATCCTTCTCCCACTTGTTTTTGTTTTGTTTTAATCCATTAATCAGGAGCAATGGTAATAAGCCTTTAAATGTAATTAATTAAAATTAAATTACTTTTGGGATACAGGGATTAAACACAAAGCTCAACACAAGTAAGGCAAGCTCTCTAGTAACTGAGCCATATCTCAGGTTACCCATTATTTTTAATCTCTGTCTCACTATCTCTCTGTCTCTGATTCTCTCTCCCTTATCTGTATTTTGAGACAATGTCTTGCTGTGTACTCCTGGCTATCTTGGAATGGGCTATGTAGAACAGGCTACCTGAAAACTCTGCACTTGAGATCCATCTCCATCTGCTTCTTGAATTCTGAAATTAATGGCAGACACAGCGCATTAAGTTCCTCTCATATTTTATATCAGTTTTGAATTTGATCTTATGGCATAATAATAATGGGTCAGGTATAAATTTTGGTTGATAAAAATGCTTGTTTTATAATCCCATAGTTACTAAGACAAAGTATGTTATATCTATGTGTCCCACACTTACTGGATAAATTTATAAAGGATTTCGACTTCATGGCAGGTATCTTTCCCTCTTGAGCCTGCTGCCCCCCGTGTGTGTGTGTGTGTGTGTGTGTGTGTGTGTCTGTCTGTCTGTCTGTCTGTCTGTCCGTCTGTGTGTCTGTGTGTCTATGTGTCTGTGTGTATGTTTGTGTCACCTATGAGGTTTCCATGTTATTCTCCTAGAAGTTCTGCTGATCCCACATGTCCCTGTGCTCCTGATTGAAGCATGTCAAAGCTAAAGTTTTTCTTGTGTGCCTTTCACAGGATTTTGCCATGCCCCAGAGCTACTCTGAGTTTTTCTACTCTTATTGGACAGGGCTCTCCCGTAATGGCAGTGGCAAAGCCTGGCTGTGGACAGATGGGACATCTTACTCCTTTGAGCTGTAAGCCTTTAGAACATTCTGTGGGAGAGGTATTTGATGAAGACAGATTAGCAGTGCAGTTTGGCAATAATTATTGAGCATCTGTTTTGTTGCTGGAGCATGTGCTTGCAGGGGTATGTCCAGAGGTGCTTGTATTGAAATGGATTAGAAAAAGTGGTGGGAGAGAGAAGCACAGGAAGCAGGTGGCTTCTTCATTGATTTCAGCAGTGTGTATCTATGAATCATTTTTCTGGAAGACAAAGGAATAAGGAGAGAGAGAGAAAAAAGGAGAGAATATCTCTTTTGAACTAATAATTAAATAGAAACCTAAGAGACTCAGATGTAATAGACATCATCCAAGGTCATCCAATCTGTCAATATCCAGGGGTAGGCTATGGCCTCAGAGAGGTCTTGGTTCTCCAAACTGTATAATGTACATTTAAAATTATTTACTACAGAAACTTTCAGATCAATTGTGCATGAAATTCTATGACAGGAACAAATGTAATTTCTTTATGGAAGTTTATTACATTTAAAGGTCTGTTCAGGCAGATTCCATTTTCTGTCTACCAAAGAACAGGACACAGTAATGTAACTATCTGTACATTTAATTAAGTAAACTGATCTCTAGAAAAGGTAGATAACTTTACAACGGCAGTAAAATCAGAGTTCTTGTTTGCTTTAAGAACAATTTCTATTGTTTTAAATGGTCTCTTCTAAGAATGAGATGGAGACTGATGTGCTGAAAATACAATTCATTGGCCCTCATCTCCTCAGCAAAGACACACCGAGGACATAGATTATGATACTTTTTGTTGTTGTCTCCTAATATGTCATTTTAGAAATAAACTGTAATTAAATTATTTTCTTTCTCTTTCTTAAGGTTTGAGATTATAATAGATCCCACCAACCTAAGAAACAGGGACTGTATGACCATCTTCAATGGAAAGGCTTACTCTAAGGACTGCAAAGAGCTGAGGAGGTGTGCCTGTGAGAGGGTGGCAGGGAGAGTGGTACCCGAGGAGCTCCAGTGACATGAAGCATTGGATGGAGGGGCCGACAGGTCAGCTTCAAACACCAGCAAAAGGACTGTCCAGTGAGGCCAACGTGAAGGACATCCAAAGCTTTGGGAAACAGAGGAGCAGCTGCTGAGGCTGGTATGTGAGAGGTTTTCCTGGTTCCAGCTCAGCATCATCCAGGCCTGGGCTTTAGTTCTTGCACACATTTTCCAGACACAAAGAGTCTTGCTCATGAACCACCAACTAGCCCCAGGAACCTATAGAGTTGTCGCCCTTGACTTACAGAAGACTTTCAGCATTCTCCCTTCTCAAGGTCTCTTATCAGCCTCTGTCTCATGTCTCTTGGAAAAGTGAGAAAGATAAGAAAATAGAAGAGTTGTTACAAAGCCACAAACTGGGTGTGCTTGTGTTTTCAAAAGTATTGGTGCCTTTAGAGTCACTGCACTTGAAAGGAGGAGGAAGACATGAGAAGTTCAAGGCCAGCCTCAGCTACATAGTTGGAGGCCATCCTAGGCTGCAGGAGCATGTCTTCTCAAGTGACAGAAAGAAGGAACAAAAAAAAAGAGAGAAAGAAAGATTGGAAGAATGAAAGAAGAAATGTGAAAAAGCAAAGTGATAAGACAGAACAGAAGAAAAAAACATGACATCCTTTATCCTAGCAGGTGTCTAAGAGAAACTAGCAGAAGTCTCCACCCCTCTGCTGCTCTACACAGAGCCAATTCTTTTTGTGTCCAGTTCACACCTGGCCTTTCCTAGGCTCTCAAAAGTGACTTCACCTGCTGTGTCTGTGGCCAGCTTTCCAGCTGATATGGTTCTCACTATGTCAACCACCACTCCATCAATTGTGTCTTTCCCCTAATTATGTCTCCTAGGAAAGACACCGTCTCTATTCTGATCTAAGTTGGAATTTACGTTCCTGTACTCCCAAAGAGACTGAAGCCTAGAAAAAAACAATGACAAAAAAACCCCAAATGAACAAAAAACAAGTAACAACAAAACCAAAAACAATCTCTATATGCACAAATAATAGATTTCTTCTTCTATCATGTTTGAACAATGTTTCTGCCTTTCAGGTACTGAATGTTTAATAATAATAAGTGTAAATAATGTGAAATGGGTGAGGTTATAGAATGGATTTGTGATTTGGGGAAGGGGATCAACAAGTGAATCCTTTTCACAATATGGAAACAATCACTCCTTGACTACTTGTGCATTAACAACTGGTGGAGCCACTATAAAGACATTGTTTATGAGATTACTTGAGTATAAGGAAGTCTTCAAAGCGTATTGTCTTCAAGGGGATGGCTGTATAATATTCCTAAAGTGAAATGTCTGAGGCAAAATCATGACATCTAGGTTGGTTTGTTGACTAACTGAGGTGTGGGAGAGGCATGATTTCCAAACAGACGTGGGAGGAAAAAGAGAAGCTGTGACATCTGTACAACCAGACTCTTGACTAGACATGAATTTCTCTGGGTGGTGACAATCAAAGCCACAACAGGGTCTTTGTGAATAGTGCCATGCCAACTGATTTCATTGGTGGTAGCAGCAATAGCTTTCACACTCTAAATTTTCAATAGTCAAAATTGGGAAACATCTATTTCATGGTGAAATTACAATTAAAGTAGCACTTTGTTATGAAAAATAATTCTGTATTTAATTTCATAAGATTTAATCTTATGACTGTCATTTATCTAACCATTACTGTGAGGCTACTTGAGTTTTCTTTTAGATTTCTTTCATGTTAGCTAGGGGAGTTCCTCAATATTGAATTCTAAGCAGGTTTACTGGGTCAAGCAAACAGAAGTGTGTATTTGTGGTTTTAGAACTTGAGGGATTTAGGTCTTTCTTGTTTTGGTTTGTTTATTGAGCCAATCACACCATGCCATGTAGCTTATGAAAAAGTGGGGATACTTATAATTTACCTATGATGTTCCTTACAATGAAGTGTGAAGTTAGTCTCATAATGTAGCTCGTAATATAAAAATGTGTTGGAAATTAAGAAAATCTTCTAAAGGGTTTAGTGATTCTTTAAATGTAGTGGAACACAAATGCAGCATTTGTATTCATTAAAGAGGAAAAGTATTCTCAAATGTTTTCTACAATTAACAAAATGATAATAGTTGCTCTTGTTTGGTTAAATTGCCTAATGCAATATTTCAAAATAAGAAATAAAGATCAAGTTCATCATTACGCAAGTATTATATAAACCTACTGCAGAGGGAAACAGTAGTCAGCAAGAGAAAGCCAATAACGATTGTTCTTACTTCAATCGAGGGCCATGGCTCTCATTTAAGTTTTGACTTCTGGCATTCTGGGCTCCAGGAGGGTGACATGTGTCTCTGTAACTACCATTGATGGGAAGAATCTAGCTATCTAGAGAGTGAAGAGCATTCTCATTTGCAATCTGAGACCTCAGCAAAGTGCCATTTCAGGTGGGAAAGGAGAAAATAGTATTTGCTGATATATTTTCTTTCCTTGAGATTATTCTTTAGCATCGTCTATAATCCACCTTTCTGTATCCAAACTTCATAATATTGATAGCAACATAGGGAAACATTTCAAAAGATGAGAAAAGGGGGTATGCCTCCAGAAACACTTAAAAACATAAAAAGTGATCAGAAAATGAATTTGAGAAAAGGCTTTCTGGTGATAAAAGATGGAAACGACATGAGCTGGCTTTCCTGGGACGAGAAGGATTCAAAGACATTTTTTATATTCTCTGCTGGGTAGGTAATTGTGAAGAAACTGCAGGAAGAGTCAAACAGAGAACATGGCCTTTCCCATAGAATGAGCTCCCTCGGGTACACAATGAGCTATTTCTTTTCCTGAGGATATTGAGCACTCTCAGGACTTATCAGCAGGAAACAGGTCAGGAGCCTGGTGACAGCAGGAAGTTTGAGAAGGGTAATGGGCAGCTTTTACGTGGGGAATATAAACAGATTACAAACATGGTACAATTGTTGAGTGGTTGTCCTGGGGCCAGCCTTAGTATTGGGAGTCAAGTACAGTTTCTGAAAGATTCAAAATAAAATATAATAAAATAAAAATGCCATGTGATGTAAGATATACAAAATCCACATTATGAATAGATCTTTAGAGTCTAACACCAAGTTTATTATTCTATCAATATTATTATATCAGTATTTTATTGGAGCATTTAGTGTGTAGTACTATTTATCAGTTTTCAATCACAAAGGAATTATTTTTCTCTTTTTAAAAAGTTCACTCATTGAGATAGATTAAAAGTACCTAATTCATCATTGGTAGGATTAAGGCATTAAACTGGTCCTCTTGTGGCTAATTACCAGAACAGGTATCCTGGATCATTGGCAACCTCCAATGAGAATTCTCCCAACTGCTCCATCTGTGTAAGTGTAGCATGGCTGCTTGAGATACTGTAGGCAATTGTGCTAGCTGCACAAATCTCTGGTTTGTAAATACAGCACCATATATATACAGGGTGGATAACATCATCCACAGGATGTTTGCATTCAGTTTCCTTGTACTTTTCTGTGAAGAATCATCTGTGCTTCCCATCCTTTCTCTAAACATAGCCAGATGACGAGCCTTTGAAGAAGCTCAGAGACAAATAGCCTTCACTGTTAAAAATCACCATTGTTCCTCTGTTTTCCAGATTAGTATATTTAGCTACCAGCTGCCAGCTGTGAATACCAAGCAGTCTACAGCTCTTACAGTCTGTGGGCTCCTTACTGTCCCAGGATCAGCAGAAAACTAGAGAAATCTCTTTTTTAGAGAGAGAATGAGAGAGAGAGAGAGAGAGAGAGAGAGAGAGAGAGAGAGAGAGACAGAGACAGAGACAGAGACAGAGA
>NW_021604792.1:11263016-11265081 GCF_004785775.1 Grammomys surdaster
AGGGAGAGGGAGAGGGAGAGGGAGAGGGAGAGGGAGAGGGAGGGAGGGAGAGAGAGAGAGGGAGAGAGTTGCTTCTACCTTTTAAACACCTCATCAAGGTAAATAAACAAAAACAAGCAAAGACATGATCATCTTATTGCTACAGGACCATAGCCACTGAGAAATGACCTTCAAGTCAAAGGAAGCTCAGTTTCCTTTAAATAATTTCTGCTGCTTTGGTTAATTAGGTATTATTATTATTGTCATCATTATTATTATTTATCTAAGTTATGCCTTTTTAATGTGAAAGGAATGATGAAAATATTGTACTTCTCAGCTTCTTTTTGTCAGAATAAAAGATTAAATCCAATCATATTGAATTTAGCAAATATTTATTAAGAGCATGCTATGTAGTATGATTTAGAGATGGCACATGATTGATAGGGAACATGATAACCATAATTTGCAAATTTTTCTTCTGGTAGATGGCAAGCATTTTCATTTTACCTTTCTTATCTAAAATATCATTTTCTATAGTTTGCATGTAACATTTGGATGACAATCATAAGCAGTATTTTGAAGTGAATCAGATTACAGTTTTACAGCAGGAGAGTTGAGGCACAGAGACAGACAGAAGTGCTAGGTTGTTCATTTTGTCAGTGCAGGCTGATCAATAGGATAGAAGGTCCCGCCTACACAATGGGACACGCTGAGGTCCAGACTGTTCCTTCACCTGTGGGAAATTCTAAGAGTTCCTTTCCCAGCAGAACTCTGCAGTCTGAAAAGCACAGTCCAACACCATAGACAGAAGAGGCCCTGGTTCCTTCTGAGACAGATCAGAGGGATTCAATGACTCTACAGTTTGGGGGCAGAAGTTAAACCCTGTTAAATGTTCAATTTTATTAAGTACTGTTAAGTGAAGTTAGACTTGTAATATATTGGGGTTTTATTAAGTATTTATTGTAAACACACTTTTATTGTCTGTGAATGAATGATTTTAGCTATCAGCCAAACAGCCTCTTAACTAACAATCTGACCAGACTGCCCTCTCAGCAGTCCAGCAGTTTGGGCACTTTACTCTGAGGCCCCTCTAGCTACTGAAAAATACTATCACCCCATGGCTGAAGACAGGCTCCTGTTCTGACTGCTCCTACAACTGGAACAGCCTATGGAAAGCAGCACTCTAAGCAAGAGAAGATTTGGCAAACTGCTTAAGGCCAAGCCTATCCTGCCGCTGTTCTCACTCAGGCCAGAAGGGGGAGCACTTCCAACTATGACCCTAGGGAAGAGCTGTAAACAAGACTCTGTGCTGTGATTGGTACAAACACAGTTCTTGAAGGGCTGCTGTGAAGGTGCAGACATCCTTATCACACCCCTTCTTATCTATTAAATGAGCTGTTTGGTTCAGTTTTAGAGTCAGCCAGGACAGCCCCTTCTCTGACAGTCCTGATGCTGCATCATTAGGACCAATAAAGGACTTTCTGAATGGTCCTTTCTCATCTCGTTTGCTCTGCATCATTAGAAGAGTGGTCTGAACTGCCAAGACAAAGAGAAGATGCAGAAGCACGAGATGGTAGCAAAGGCAAGCAAGTAGAGCAAGCAGCTCTAGTGGTGATAGCTGTCACAGGGGCAGAGACAAGAGAACAAGTGAGGGGACATGGCAGAAAGGATGGGCAGCAAAACAGAGAGACACTGAGGAATGGCAGAGTCAGAGAAACAAGAGAGAAGGCAGAAAACCAAGGCTGTAAAAGACAGAAGGCTGTGGCAAACCAGGGAGGAGAAACATGGGCTTGGGGACGTGAATGAGTGCCTAGGAATTGAAGTTTTTAGGGCCAAGGATCACAGAAAACCTATGCTGAGAGCTGTAACACTAATAGCAAGAGGGGCTGATGGAAGATTCCCACATTCTAGACCAGAGGATTGTAATAGTAGTCACTGCAGAGTGAATGCCCCATCACCCTGAAGCCATTCAAGAGCTGTGACACCAGTGGGAGCTGCCTGCTGCTACTGGCTGCTGTCTGCTGTCTGCTGTCTGCTGTCTGCTGCTGCTGCTGCTGCTGCTGCTGCTGCTGCTGCTGCTGCTGCT
>NW_021604792.1:11265091-11271405 GCF_004785775.1 Grammomys surdaster
CTGCTGCTGCTGCTGCTGCTGCTGCTGCTGCTGCTGCTGCTGCTGCTGCTGCTGCTGCTGCTGCTGCTGCTGCTGCTGCTAAAGGTCAGGGACTGTGAAAACTGCCAAAACCTGGAGCCAGTAGTGATTAAAACGAAAAACTATAAGCCTTCAACCTGAGCAGTCAGATCCTGGGCCAATAGTCCCCTAGATCCAAGGGTTAGAAACTGTAAATCTCTATATCTGTGAGGTCAGACCCCTAGACCCTGGGCATCAGAGGAAGATTACCACCACTGGAGATCCCCATTCTGCTCATTTTTATCTAGAGCCAAAGGACCTCTGTTATACGATTGGTGGTAACACTACAGTTTAGAAATCCATCTCTTTCCTCTCAGTGTGTAATCTTATGATATATAATTACTGGAGGCTGACCTGAAGAAAATTCTGTCAGTTGTAAGTATAGTAGATAGAATTGTTTACTAAAAGAACCAACCAGGGATTACTGTAAAAAAAAAAAAAAAGACTCCCACAAGGACAACTAGATTTTCTGTGTGTCACTTTGGACTTTCAAACAGACAGGAAATTGTGTTCTCTTCTCTGTTCTCAGTGAGTCAGGACTTCTGTAGCTCTAAATCAATTTCCTCCTTGGTACAATGGACAAGGTCAACTGAAATCTGCAAAGCATTACAGAATATTGCCAAGTGTAAATGAAACGCAAGTTTGCCTTCATAGGTCTCACACCAATCTCCTCTTGCATTTGCTCCTTGGCCTTTTTCAAACACTTGTGTAACAGAGGTAGCTTTGAGTTGTATCTTTCAGATGCAAGATCCAAGTGCCTTCTTCTCACAGATAAAATATTTCCAGCTACTGCAGTTATCTGAGATGAGAGTATGATCTTTGAGGTATCCACAGATCTGGCTGGCTGATAGCTGTCTCTCTTCTGGCAACCTGAAAAAGTAAGGTAGCTTCCCAGGTTAGAAGTTAGATTTGAAGATGACAGTAGTGTTTGAGAGGAAAACTCTCCAGAGGTGCTGTTGGATTTATCTTAGTTTGCTTTAATGTGGTACCCTTCTGTGGTGGTTTTATCCTCCTTCAAATAGCATCTATTAAGTTTTACTAAGAAATATGTTGATATAATTTGAATGAATAGCTTCTAAAGGAAACCAAGCCATGTTTGCATAAAGGTAGATGAGAGGCAATGTGCTTCTCTTGACTCTGTTCTCAAGATACCAAGGCACTTGATTGTGTTCACCAAACTCTATTCTCATCTGGGAAACCCAACATAGAAATCGATCAGTAGTTATCGCAGTCTTTTGACTAGAAAAGTTCTCTCAGCATTAAGTTATAAAAAAGACTAATATTTTATTGCCCATTTAGACATATGGATTATGATTTAAAAAAAAACTTTATAAAGGATATGGTAGGAGGGCTGATAAGAAGATTTAGAAGCTGTTCAGGATAGTTTTATGTTAACTTGACACAAAGACTGAAGACATCTATGAGGAGGGAACCTCAATTAAGAAATTACAGGCAGACCTGTGAGGTTGTTTCTCAGTTAGTAATTGATGAGGGGAGGGGAGCTCAGCTCACTTTGGGTGTTGCCTTTCCTTGGCTGGTAGTGCTGGGTTCAGAAAGCAGGCTGAGAAAGTCATGAGGAGCATGCCAGTGAGCAGTACCCCTCTATGGCCTCTGTATCAGTTCCTGGCTCCAGGCTTGAGCCCTGTTTGAGTACCTGTCCTTTCTTCCTTTGGTAATGAACAGCAACATGGACTTGTAAACAAAATAAGCCCATTTCTCCCCAACTTGCTTTTTGGTCACAGTCTTTTATCACAGCAAGAAAAAAACCTAACTAAGAGAGAAGCAATGTAGTCATCATTCCAATGAGGAACCTGTAAACGTATCATGCTTCTATGTCTTCTAGAAGAAATATAAGATACAAAGTAAACTTTTAAAATTTCTTCATATTCCTAGTTTTTCCTTGTAATGTCTCCTTCATAGACTTACAAGTCAGAGAGAGGAGAGGAGCCATCTTCCCAGAACCAGGATCCACTGCGACCATCTTGAAACACTCCCACCCAGTATTGATCTCCTCCTTTGAGCTTCCACATATTGCGGTTGATAAACTCCTATAAAAACACACACAAACACAAACTGTAAATGAAGAAAAGCAAATACCTGTGCAATATAATGTCTGATACTTTGTCTAGTCAAAAATTAATGACAACTTGAGTATTGAAATGAAAGAGGAGATATTAAAGTGGACACACACACCACACATGCACACACACACACACAGACATACACCATACCATCTACACCACACACACACACACACACACACACACACACACCATACCATCTACACCACACACACACACACACACACAAAGACGCACAATTCTTTTGTTGTATAGTCAGTATGCTGTGTTAAACACTATGGAAAATATACACATCTGGAATTAAAGTTTTAATGGATTTTGAGTCTGTCAGAGAGTATGACAAAGTAAAGTAAGTTTTATATCAGTCTTTCACCATCAAAAGCAAAACTTAGCCTACTCCATTGACCGTGTGGGTCCTTCTCCCCCTCTACGATACTTTAGTATGTGAAGTTTTGGAGATTCCAACCACAGCTCACCCTGAAGACATCTTGTCAAATAAAACATGTTTTATTTTGTCATCCAATTTGTGCAAAAGAGTACATTTTTATTTTATTTATTTATTTATTTATTTATTTATTTATTTTTTGGTTTTTCGAGACAGGGTTTCTCTGTGTAGTCCTGGCTGTCCTGGAACTCACTCTGTAGACTAGGCTGGTCTCGAACTCAGAAATTTGCCTGCCTCTGCTTCCCAAGTGCTGGGATTAAAGGCCGTACGCCACCACTGCCCAGCCAAGTGTACGTTTTTAAATAATTCTAGTAATGTAGTTTAAAGCTTCTTGGTTTACTTCATATTCTTAATATTTCCCGTTGTTCTTTGAAAACTAATTTCAGTTAGTGACCATTTTTGTTAGAGTGAGAAACAGCTAATTATGAATTCTGTTTCAGAGATTCTGTTTAATGGTAGAATGCTTTCAAGAGGCATTGTACTGTTTATTTAATCACAATCCTGGTAAGCTAGGCTAGTAAGCTTAACCCTTCATTTTTCAAATGTCCATTCTTATTAAGCTGATTCATTTCATGACATTAGTTCAGGTTCAAATCTTTGTACCTTTGTTTGTTTTTGAGACAGGATCTTGATACGCAGGCCCCAGATTCAAGATAACCTTGCCTCAGCCCTCCATGTACTAGATTTACATGCATGTGTCAATACATGCAGATTGGGACTTCAGTTTTCATACTTCCATTTCTCCCTGTGCATTATAGATTATTTTGTTTCCTGTAGCATTGAACACAATACATTTAAGAACATCCACAGTTGGGATGTACATGGGGAGTATGTCACAGCTCAGTAACCACTTCCTCCTGGGTTAACTAAGGCAGAAACAATCTGTGCTCCTCAGTTTCTGGAAAACCACTCTCATTTTCACTTCTCCAATTAAATAGGGAAAAAATTATGTTATATTATTAAATTATATATTATGTTATTATAGGGATCCTCTACTTTGTCACTTTACATTTTTATACTGAAAATATAGAAAAGTGAAGGAATTCTATTATATGAGAATCTGTACTTCATTTTAATGAGTAACATGTTATTTTCAAAATTCACATAACAGTCTTTACCATTTCTTCTTTGCTGTCTATTTGAAGGAGACTATCGCCCTCTTCTAAACAATTCTTCTGACTGCTGTTCCACGTTTCCCAGCGTTCAAAGACATAGTAACAACTTTTCCCATTCTGAATCCAGTTGTGTGGACAAGGTCTGCAGTTACTACCTTCAAAATATAAACAATTTCTTAATTGTCATCAAGACACAAAATTGGCATCCTAACCCCCTCAAAATAACCAAATGGTACCCATGAGGCAGAACCTATCAATCCAGTTTCTCTGAGGCTGAGTGTTGGATTCCAGACCCAGGACAAGGTCCTGAGGTTCATATTTTACACATCAAAAGCAGACCTGGCTTTCAGATTCTCCCAGAATTCCTCAGTTCCTACCTAGCATACCAGCCCCCAACCCTGAATTTTCCAGTCCAGGGGTTGGGCTGCCCTTTCCCTGTAGGATCTCTGTCTGTCTCAGTCTGTCTCTGTCTCTGCCTCTCTCTGTCTCTCTTTGTCTCTCTCTCTCTCTCTCTCTCTCTCTCTCTCTCTCTCTCTCTCTCTCTCCCCTCTTCCTCCTCCTCCTCCTCTTCCTCCTCCTTCTCCTCCTTTTCCTCCTCCTCTCTGATCACATTCTTTCTTTCTCCCCTCTCTCCCTCTCAGTGTTGACTTTCCTGGCCTCAGCCCTTGGGGCCAGTAAACTCACCAGAGAGCAGCTTCCCAATAAACCTGCATTTATATTTTTGATTTGGCTTGAATTAGCTCATTTTGCCAGTGGAAAAATATCTTATCATCTAGCACAACAAGATTATATAATTTCCACCCAAAATAGCTCTCTAATAATTTGTTTCAGTTAAATTCAATGTGGAGATGGCTTTCTTTCTATATCATAATTGTTCTATATTTTTGTTCTTCCACTGAGATACAGAATGGGCTGAGAAGTAAGCCTGAATTGAAGTTTTAACTCTGAGGCTTAAGCAAGTAGATATTTCATGTATAAAGGAGAAATCAGTTAATGCACAAAAAAAAAAAAAAAAGAATGGCTTGAAAACAAGTAGGTGACAAGTGGGCATACAAAGAAACAGCATGTCAGTACCTTATGTTAACTAAGAATCAGGCCTGAATATTAATGGTTTTTAAGGAACATGTAAAAAAAAATACAATACAGGTTTGACTGAGGAGTTCTAGCATAGTCTTAAGGAGGAAAACAGAGAAACTCATAGAACAGTGGTTACTAAAGAGCACCATTCCACACACTTCATAAGTGGTTTTCCGGGATGAATACTGAGTCCTTTAAGACTTTTCAGTGGCCTGTGTTTGGAATCAGTGCTATTCAGCACTGTGAAAGTCACAGCAGGGTTAATGCTGAACCGGGGTTTGGAAGGTTAGAAAACAGGATGGATTAACAGATCTCCAAAACAGGTTATCCACTGTATTCAATGCTGATGGCTCAGAGGAGGGCCTAATTCATGCTTATAATTACTTGCTATGTATGAGAACACTGTTGACCATGACTCTGCAAACGTTTCCTTGTTGTTGTTTTTACTTAAATGTTCAATTAGAATGAACTATGTGGACTACAGTGATGACTCAGAAACTAAACGCACATATTGCTTTTGCAAATGATCCAAGTTTGGTCCTAGCACCTGAATTGGATAGCTTACAGCTACCAGGAAGTCCAGCAACAGGGGGATCTGATGTCTTTGGCTTCATGTGGCACTTGTATCCACGTGTCCATATGCCCACACAGATACCCTCTCATACATAAACTTAAAAAATAAACCTTATTTTTTTAAGAAAGAAAAAATGGTAGAACTTTTTCTTTTCACACAGCTTAAAACTCAAATGGGGTCTTCTAGAGACAATTTAACATTCTGAATAAGTCACCATTGAATATTTAGGCTTAAAATCTATTTGCAAAAGGTAAAACTGAATTAACACTATAAGCTTGCTAGAAGAAAGTGTGCTGTGCATGCTATGATAAATAGTCTTATTTCCAAGATCAGTTTTCAATGCTTAATTATCTACAGAAAGAGTCTAAAGCAAAAGCCAAAGCCTAGCCTAGGAATCACATGCATGCCATTTGATCTTGCTTTAAGTTTAGCTTAGCTGAACTTATGGGAAACGTCAGTTGTTTCAGCGTTTCCTGGGAAGGCGTACAGGACACTGAACTACAGAGCAACCAAATTTTGTCACACTCCTCAGCTGCAAAGGGCCAGAGAGAGCTCAGTGCTATAGCTGTTGTGTTATATAAATATGTCTGATGGATGTGCAGACAGGGGTGGGGGAAGGCAGTGCCTCCGTGGGCCCATGCTGAGGCATCCCTATCCCCTGAGCTACCAGCCAGGTACCAGGTAGAGGATAGAGTTCATTCAGCACATGAGGAGGGGAGGAGAGAGAGAGAGAGAGAGAGAGAGAGAGAGAGAGAGAGAGAGAGAGACAGAGAGAGACAGAGAGAGAGACAGAGAGAGAGACAGAGAGAGACAGAGAGACAGAGAGAGACAGAGAGAGAGAGAGAGAGAGAGGAAGAAGAAGAAGGAGGAGGGGGAGGAGGAGGAGGAAGGGAGGGAAGGAGGAGAGCAGAGGAGGAGGGGAGGGAAGGGAAGGGAAGGGAAGGGAAGGGAAGGGAAGGGAAGGG
>NW_021604792.1:11271505-11307758 GCF_004785775.1 Grammomys surdaster
GGGAAGGGAAGGGAAGGGAAGGGAAGGGAAGGGAAGGGAAGGGAAGGGAAGGGAAGGGAAGGGAAGGGAAGGGAAGGGAAGGGAAGGGAAGGGAAGGGAAGGGAAGGGAAGGGAAGGGAAGGGAAGGGAAGGGAAGGGAAGGGAAGGGAAGGGAAGGGAAGGGAAGGGAAGGGAAGGGAAGGGAAGGGAAGGGAAGGGAAGGGAAGGGAAGGGAAGGGAAGGGAAGGGAAGGGAAGGGAAGGGAAGGGAAGGAAAATAGAGGAGTAGAGGCCGTGCATGAGCACATGGAGAAAGAGGGGAGAGGAATGGGGAGAGAGGGGGAAGGGGACAAGAGGACAGAGCTGGAGCAAGAAGGCAAGAGAGTAAGAGAGAGCTGAATGGGTAAGCAGCCCCTTTTGTAGTTGCTTCAGGCGTACCTGGCTGTTGCTGGGTAACTGTAGGGCGGAGCTTAGACAAAATGCTAACATTCCCCCATTTTGGTCTAATTACAAAAGAAAAGATTTGAAAGAGGTGATGGTGGAGCAGGAATAGAGTAGTCACGATCTTTAGCTAATTCCTACTGACTTTGGGGTGACATGACTCTAGGAAACCTAGGAAAACAGGTATGGGAATGTTGGTCTAGTCTTAGGAGAGCTGGCTGTTTCCTTGCTGTCCAGGATCTGGGGAAGCATCTGTGGATAGATCAGAAGGAACAGGTCCAGTAGAAGTGTCTGTGTCTGTGAGAGAATATTACAACATCTGGGGAATAACCCTCAGCAACATGAAGCATTCAGCTAATCTTTTAGGGACCTGAACTCTGACCAAGTTGAGATTTATTTATTTATTTATTTATTTATTTATTTATTTTTAGTCTTGTCACAGAAAAGGATTTCAAGACAATTTGAAACAGAGCAGGAGATTGTGAGAGTCACTTTAATATAGACTTTAATAAGCATGAGAGCTAGAAGTAAGAGAGGCAATGAGAAAAGAGTCACCTGAAAGCATGGTTGTCAGCTTCCCTAAGGATAAGCTGCTAAAATAAGACATATCCAAGTATGGGTTCAGGCTCCTCAACGAGAGCCACAAGCAATTGTCCTCGCATTGGCCCTGATGCCATGCTCTCTGGCTCTCTAGAATTACAGCCCATAACATTTTTAAGAAATCATTGCATTTTGATAAGTGAGACTATCAGTTGGCTCTGGAGATGCCTCGGGTGGAATTACAATCTTATAAAGTAAAACCAGGAGCCATTAGGGTTGCACACAGGGTTCAGTACAGGTCCTTTCCCTGTAAATAAAATTTCTGGTCATGTTCCTAGAAAATTGCAGGTTTACAGCTGAAGGGAGAATAGCAGTAGTTAATGACCCTGGAATTCTGCTTCCTTGAGGTCGAGGTCTTATTACAAGATTCATGGATAAGGAACTCTTCTCCCTTTTCATCTTATTATTGTCTCTCTTCCAGATCTGTTTTGGTACCCACTCTAAACCTTAATAATCCATAGAGGACAGACTACATGGAACATTTTCTTTTGAGCAGCTGCTGCACACATCTGGATCTCTAGAGAGGTCACGTATTCTTAGCTGAGAATGATATCTCATGGCTGTCATCCCAGGATGCTGAAGCAAGAGAGTCACAGATTAGAAAGCAACCATGGTGAGTTCTGGCCAGCCTAGGGTATGTGACCAGCAATGCAAACCAGCTGGTCCTCTGTCAGTTACCCGAACGGAGAGATCTTTGTAGTGAGGCTTGGCAGTTTTTCAGCTGCAGTGTGTGGTTCAGCAAGGCTGTATCCTGTTGGATGAGTCTTTCCTGCTGCTCCATGACAAGAGCGGACACCTGGGAGACTGTGAGAAGGGCGAGCATTCTTCAGCAAATATATAATAAAAGTAATCCCCCAGCACAGATCAAAGAAAGCATCAATGAGGGCACAATTTGCCTGGCTTTGGGTTTTTATTTAAAATTTACATTATTCAAAGAATCAAGTGCTACAAATTCCACACTGAAAAAAAAACAAACAAACAACAACAACAAAAAAAAACATGTGGGTCATCGCTTTCTGTTACTCAATCAGCCTCAGTCCCCAAGAGCAGATAAATTTATCAAGTTCTTTTAACAGATATTTTCCAGAGATATTTTAATTTAAAAAATCTATCAATATAAAACTTCTGTTCAGCCTCTTATGCAAAGTGTAGGTAGGAGCCTGTTTCCATGATGGTGAACATTTGATTTTATTACTTAAGTATATTTTAACCTTCATTCCTGTAAGTACACAAAAAGTTCTCACTCATTAACTCATTATAACAGGGAAGCAAATGAGGTAGTCTTACCTCATTTTACACATTAGAAAGCTATTTTTAAAATGAGTGGCTAGATGGAAAGTTTGTGGACATTTAAATTTCATTCAGTATCTCTAAGTTACCTTCCATGTAATGTCATTTTACACAGTGTTTCAAGGTTATCTGCATTTACAGATCTCTTTCTGTTTGAGACTGAAATTCTCTTCACAGACATAAACAGGTTGAATGTATTTTCCTGTCTATGAAATGTGTGATGACAGCCTTTGTAAACACCACACCTTCCATTGGCTTTCTAGTACTTTCTTTTGTTCCCTGGTGCCAGAGTCAGGCTGAGTAATGCACCTGAAGTTCACACAAGGCATGATGCAAGCGAGTTAATGGTGTAGCTTGTAACTGCAGGTCTGAATATTTGGGAACCGCAATGTGACTAACTTGTCAGCATTGTTTATTGATAGCATGCTGGATGGTTTGCCCTTTGTTTTAATGAGACCCTGAGAGATGCCTTCTGCAGAGGCAGGTTTCCTAGTCTCAGCAAAATTGTGTCTTTATGATCAGCAAAACATAAAAATCTCCAAGCAAAACTCTTGGGCTTTTTAATACCACAATATCCTGTGCAAACATCAGCAGTTCCTGAACCAACAGAAAACCGTGTCGTAGTGGAAACAAGCAGGAAAACGTATCTGCCTTATCCATCCAGATACCTGCCACCTCTCCTTTTCCCCTATTAACTTGGGACAGCATCTCATGTATCTCAGGCTGGCCTCAAACTCAACATGTAGCCAAGGGTGACTTACACTTCTGATCCTCCTGCTTCCTTCTCCCATTTGCTGGAAATGCAGGTCTGGGTCACTACTATTCCTGGCTCCTTCCAAGATCCTTCTACTGAGAAGTATCCTTACTTTTTATGGACGTATCCTTACTTCAGTGCTGTTAAGTTGCATTCTTATTGTGTAATGAACTAATCTCTTTACATTTCAATACACTAACACGCTGAGGCCTGATGTTTAGGTCCTAGGAGTCTCTGTCAGCAACCATCACTGTGCCTAGAGATATTTGTTGACCTATCACCTGTTTCAAAGATTGACTTTGGTAAAGCTGTAAGCTACTGTGTACATTTCATTGGACACTGACATAGCTGAAAAATACTTGTCTTACTTGGGACAGCGTCATTTTTATTTTTTGGTTGTATATTCTACATAATAGAAAGGATATATGTTGTGGCATAGAAGTTAGAATGGAAGAAACAATGGAGTTGTTAGCAATGATATTAGTACGGGTCTAGTATTAGTCAGTACTATCAATTTAAAAATTAAAATTATCATTATGCTAAGACTCCTGGCAGTTTTAGTTTTGCATGTGAAACTATAATCTCATGTCTATAGTGGTACATTTACACTTTGACTTAATTGGAATCATTGCCATTGTAACTATGAGGAATTATGTCAATGTTTTCCCAGATGTTTATGCAGTGTTCTGTTGTCATTTAATGAGTAGCTTCCACCCACACTCTCTCCTTCGTATAACTGTCTTTACCTTATGTTTCAGTATTTTGCTATCATCCTTTTCACAATTTTAAAATATATATATATATATATATATATATATATATATATATATATATATATTTCTTCTACATTATCTTCTAGTTCACTGGATTTTTGGTAGTGGTGGTTTTCATTGCTAGATACAATACCCAGAACTCTGTGCTCACCAGGCAAGAGCTCTACTACTAAGCTAAAGCCCCAAACCTTCACCTATTTCTTAGCTAGGTTGATATATTAAACTCTTAGTGTGGGAAGGGCAGGTGACTGCTGTTGCAGATTGTTAAAACATACACACAAGAATAGCTGCCCGCCACACATCTCTATGATTTGAATGGTAGAACCAGATACATCTTCATGCTCACATTCATGTAGCAAGCATCTTCACAATTGAGATAATGGCTCTATCCACCACAAAAGCATCCTGTCTTAATTTTTTAACTAGAATTTTATTCTGAAGCAAGTTTTATATGTAGCTATAAGCCATAATAGATTCCATCAGCTCTCAGCCAACTTCCACCACATGGAACCATCTTTAAAACTGAAGTTCAGTGTCACAACTAGGATATGAACATTGATAACATTGTGGCATGGCATTTCTCCATCGATGTGTAGGTGCAGCAGACTGAGCTTTTATGAAAGTGGTCCATTCCCCTCAATCCTTTACATGCTCTAGTTCAGTGGTTTTGTCATTGTGATGATATTATCGAAATAAGATATTATATTTTTAAGGGTTTTTTTTTCCTCCACTTAGGATGCTTTCCTGGAGATTTACCTGGATAGTTGGATAAATCAATAACTAATTGCAGTTTTATTATTGAAAATATTTCTTTGACCTTAATTACCATATTTATTTAACCAATCATTCACCAAAGGATATCTTTGTTGTTTTGTTGTTTAGGTCTCGAAAATTGAGGTGTTATACACCAGTGTATTGATGTTTTAGTGAATGAAAGTTTCCGATTTTCTGAGATGAGTGTTTGAAGATGCAATTGTTGGGTGGCAAAAAGGTCAGGTTTTAATGAAATCACTGCCCTGTTCTTCCAGGGACTGTATCACTGTTCAGTCCTACCAGGGATGACATCGCAGCCTTTGACCAGGGATTCAGCTTCACAGACCCATCAAACACATGGTGATTTGGATTTTCAGCTTTCTGGTGTATGTAATGTGCCTCACTATGGTTTTAGCTTGTTTTTACTAATGGCTAAAGATATTATACTCTGTTTTCATGCTTGCTTGACACTTCCTTAAATTCTTTGGTGAAATGTGTTGTCATGTCATTTTTCCATCTGCCAATGGAATGGCTTGGTTGTTTGTTGAGTTCTTAAAAGAGTTTATCAACTTTAGGCTCAAGTTATATCACTGCATATGTGGTTTGCAAGTACTTCCTTCTCCCGTCTTGTATGTTCAGCCATTGTTATGTTGAAGTAGGTATATCTCATCAGCTTTTACTTTTATTAATAACTTGTTAAATCTTAGATCTAAGAACTCTGTATATACTTGGAGAAATAATTTTTTCCTTTTTTTGTTTTTGTTGTTGTTGTTTCTACTTTGGTTTCGACACTACCTAGAGTTAGGAGTAGAAAGCTAATATTCTTTATTTTATTATATTAACAACCTGGTACAGATGGTAATTGAAATGTAATAATCTTCTTTTTTGAAACTTGAGATATACTTTTCGTATTCTGATGACCTTTACTGGATGAGCTGTATTTCAAGTCATATCTGCTTTGCTTTTTATACTCTGAATGCCATGGAGTGTGTCGGATGATAATAGGCATAGAACATGGCATGGGTGCATCAGATGGTAACGACAGAGAACATGGCATAGAATTCATTAGATGGCAATAGACAAGAGAAAGGGAGACTTATGCTTGGAGTTTTGCTCTACATAGGAAGCAAATGCTTGACCTTTATTGGTGTTTGAATTGTGATTAATTTTCAACAAATTAGGAATAATGACTGAACAGTGTTGTTTCCTTGGAAATTGTAACCAAATACTTCTACATTTCCCAAACAAAATTACCGAGTATATGATGCTACACACTGTAGCTAAAGGATGAGTTGGAAAAATGAAAATTTACTGAAAGATCAAGAAGAAAACTGATCTCTGTGGAAATATTTTGTACTATAAGATTTTCAAATTGATACTTAATTGGCATATGGCATTAAGGAAAACCCAGAAACACAAGAGGATGAGGGGAAGAGACAAATCTGCACACATTTTGGAAATGACTACTCAAGCAGTGCTGGCTAATATCTAGCTTGTACTTGTTGAAATCCTTGTGTACACATGTGCAGAGTGTCCATGCGTATATGAATATAATTTGTAGATTATCTTTCAAAAACTATAAATCATTTATACTCTATAAATGGATTGTTAACTTTCTGTTTTCGTGGGGAAACACCACATAAGTACATCTCTACAATGATACAGTGGTTTTAGAAAAATAAATTGCATTCTTTTAGGTGATTAATTTTATCAGATTGTTCTATCTCACCATGCGAACTCCCTCTTAATATAAGTCTAAGTGCCTTTATAGCATTTATGTGTACTCAAATAGTTCTTAATTTGTTTATTCATCCATTTGTACATGTGGACTCTTAAAATGATAATAACTAGAATCTGCCCCCTGCCAGGTTCAGCTCTCTAAGGTGCCTCTTCAGGGACACAGGGTATGTCTGATTGGGCTTCTCATCAAAAGCCTGATGTTCCTGTCCCTTTTATAGGGGGAGCTTTGGACACGGGGCCAGTTCAATAACGGGCCAGGTAAGGGTGTCCACTCTGCACATTGTAGAGGGGATATCTTCGGCCCATGGGTCCCTCATTAAAGAAGTTGACTGAATTTGCCTTCATTTAACCAGGGACCTGTCGCACTCCCTCCTGCCTCCCAAAGATGTTTGTGTAATTGTATAACCCCCTCTGTTAACAGTGGCTCAGAAAAGCTTTGTACTAAAAGCATGGAACCCGCACAGCAGTCATTCCCAGGAAACGGGTCCCCTGCTGGTCCATGCCTTGCCCTGTTCAGAGGCCTCTTGGCAGTGCAGCCTGCTTGTGCTGTCCTGCATCCAGTGTGTCAGCCTGGCTAAGTGTGAGAATGGTAAGCCGTTTCCCCTTTGGGTTACTTAGCCACGGCTACTCTTCAGTTCCTTTTTTAAAAATAGCTTAGCTCTCCCCCACCACCACACCACTACACACACAGGGTTTCATGAATCCCAAGCAAGGGCTTGAACTCCCGTTTAACCAAGAATTATCTTGAACTGATCTCCTGCCTCCACCTCCTGAGTGCTGAGGTTACAGGTGTGATTACCTTGCTGACTTATGAGGTGCTGGGGACAACCCAGGGCTTCATGAGTGTTAGGCAAGCATTCTCCAGCCAAGCTACATCCCCAGTCCCTCTTTCTAGAAAACATCATTAGTTAAATACATTCAGGGGAGAAGAGGTCACAGATCAGGCCAGCTGCCCCATCCTTTAGTGCAGGGTCAGCTCCCAAAACCACCCTGCTTTGTAAGCTGGTGATTCTTGCCTGTAATTACCCCAGATCTGCCTAATTCCAAGATGCCATTTAGGAGGTAGGGGTCTGTGACCAGCTATGGGATCCTTGGCCACTTGCTTCATGATTTGATACATTTGTTGTATTCAAAAACTTGACCTGTAGGATGCCATTAAGAGTCTGTTTATATTTTTTGGAATATTTGTATTACAATTGTTAATAAAGGCCGGTTTAAAAACTTAATAATAATAATAATGATAACTATTCGTAACCCATTTACGTTAACAGGTAACGCTGAAGATATGCTTTTGTACTTACACTTGATGCCCAAGAAAATGGATGTTGCTAATAAGCCCACACAGACCACACAGGAAATCACTGTCACAGCACACCATGTTCCTAAATGTGGAATCAGACAATGACATGAGTCAGAGAAAGCAGTTGCAAGGTGAAGGTGATATCAGGATGAATGGAAGAAGGATTGGTCCTTCCTACTGGAGAATGACAAAGATTTGAAACTCTAAGGCAATCTTTGCTTAAATTCTCTCAGATGAACCTATAGTATGGGATATATCTTACTAGGAAAATATCAAATCCAACAGACTTAATAACACCTCTCTCTGATCCTAATATAAACTATTGTGATTTTAAAAAGAAATTCCATTTATCTGTCTGTCTGTCTACCTATCTAGTCTTTTTCAATAATCTCACTAATACCAACCAAAAAATTTTGAATTCTTAACATGAAAACTCTCTTACCTGTTTTCAGCATCTCTTGAACATGATTCATTGAAGTACTTTTAATTTTAATGAGCAACTTAGTAAATGAACAAACATTTCCAGCTAATTTTACAACTTTTCCAGGAAGAAAAGTGAGTGATATGGCTTATTACATTATTCATACTAATAAAAAAATTGCCCTTACATATTGTGATAGGCCTGATAATGTCTTACCTGAGTTGACTCTGAGTCTTGCCTGGAAATTTGAAATGGTGTTTTATGTGACAAGAGATATTCTGAAGCTAATACTGTATTAGAGATCTGATATAGGAAAATTAGCTTCAATTAGTTAATTTGTATCAAGTCAGGACTAAAGACTAATCAATGAAATTACTAGGGAAAAATATAACAAAACACTTCTTAAGCCCATCTAATTACTTGTTGTATGGTGTTATATATGACACCTAGTTGATGAATTAAAGAAACTACAATAAAAATACACAAAAAGTTACCTATTTGAAAATATTTTGTGCTGTAGAGTTGTAAAAATAAAAAGTGGCATAAGATGTAGAAACGACTAAATCAAATACTAAAAACATAACTGCATCGGCATGAAGACATTTTTTCAACATTTCTTACTATTTTTCAGATAATTTGCTGACTGTTTTACATAAAAACTAAAATAATTTAAATAGTATAATTTCTTTTACTTTTTGCAAATTGAGAGGATATATCACATTTCCTGAGCCCGGGGCCCTTCACTTACTCCTCCATGCTGCTGAATGTATCAAGCACAATAGAAAGAATACTCTAAAGAAGTAATCTCAGATTAGGAGAAACACTTGGTTTTACCACAATATACAAACATATATTTACATACATGTAAGATCATAGTTTTCTACTAAGCATTTTTCATTTATTACCTGAGCATTTGCTAGGGGACAGACACTTCTGAGAGGTCTCTGAGGTAGGAATGTCCCACTGAAGAGAAGTATATATTTCTTCCTCATGCATGCTGAAGGTACTTGGAGAGGTAGAGCAGTCTATATAGGACCCTGACATGAAGAACGTTGGTTGTAGTTAGGAGTAGGTTGGTACAAGAAATGCAACTGGCTGCCTTTTCACAGTAGTAAAATGCAACGGGGATTAAGGTGCATTATCATCCAGAAAGTGGAACTTCTGAAGCTTAAACTGAAGCATAACTCCATAAATGAAGAAATGAGAATTACTGAACTCAAAATAGCTACAATCAAATTATACTGTTGCTCTGATTTCTACATGGGAGCAGATGCTAAAGATGAGGTGCACCATGTAAACTTTAGTTTGGTATAAGATATGAAACACAAAGATGATGCAAGGAATAAAGATGAAGGCCGTTAAATCTAGGCAAACCAACTTGTACATAGCTTTTGGATTTCCAAACAAAAAAGCTTGGGAGAGATTTCACCCCTAAATTTATTTTCAATCAGTCTGTTGATTAGGGTAATACTGACTGTTACTATAAGTAAACTTCAAAATACCAGTCAACACTGGCAACATTTAGATCTCACTCATGGTTTGTTCCCAGAGATACTAGTTAGTGGAGAGCTTTCTCCAAAAAAGGACCTGAGTTTCTTTCATCTTCTGGAATATTAAAGCCATTATGGAAAAGGGAGAGAGAAGGTGAAGAACCCACACTTGCTTCTTGAAAGCCATAACCTGGGAGTGCTGGGAATCACAGCCGTCTCTATTCATTGCATTTCCATACTGGACATGAAGAGTTCCATACTGAGTTTTCCCAGGGAAGCATCATCAAGAGGTAACTTTGCTCGTGGAGAAGGAATCAATTATTTAATGGATGGATGACCGTTTTCATCACATCCTGTGACTACAGCATTGGTACTGAGAAATTTGATCTCTTAGACATCATTTATCTCCAGGTCACTTGTCTTTATGTCCTAAGGTCATTTCGTAATAATATATAGTCAATACAACTTGCAAAACTGCATGTTCTTTTATTTTTTTAGAGTCTCACTGGATCAATCATTCTTCATCACAAATGGCACACTCAAGAGGTGATGTAAGGGAACTCACTAATAGGGCTACAGGTTTGGAAAAGGTTAATAGGAAAGGAAGAAGGGGATCAGTGATGACATACGTACCGCAGGGCTGATGTCACTGTATAGCCTAAAGCAGTAAGGAGAATGTTTACTAGGACTTGGTGGTCTGCCTCACTAGAGGGAAGGGCTGGGATACAGAACATCAAGCTTTATCAAACCAAGACACATAGGGGGTCTGAATTATACCTCTGACCATACCCCATGTGTCTCAGAGGCCGAGATTGCCCAGAAAATGTATTCATTTGTGTTTAACTTTCTGAGATACAAGGAGTAACTGGTGGGATCATTCGAGACAAATAAAAAATGACCAGCACATTCTGTCAACACTCCTGTGGCATTCCTGTGAAAACAGAGTGACTGAACTCCAGATAACCCTCTGCATATGCTAGACTCTACCAAGGGGAGAAAAGAGGAAGACACCACACCACCAAATAATATTGTAACTAACCTCAGGAGCCAGACTCCATCAGCTGCTACTCGTTTTCCAGTCTCTCTTCTCATTTTAACAGCACTGAAACCAAAGCTTGAATAGATCCAGTGTTTTTCCAGGACAATCCACTCTCTGGGAAATTTTTGTGAGGGAGCCGATGGTTTCTCCCAACAAAAGATTCATACGCTACATGTAGTGTCCTACTCTTGTCTGTTTTAAATATTTACTGTTTATTATTCATTGAGTTCTTGACAACTATTTTGAAGAGATCATAGTATTACTTCCTTACTACAGTTCTGTGAAGCGGGAGGGTAAGTTGGTTCTAACTCACGGCACAGAGAAGTCCGTTTAGCTAGTCTCATGCTGAGTGTTTGAAATGGAGAGCTCCGATCATAGAATCCGGATTATTTTCACTTTGCTATATGCTTCAGGCACGAGTACAAGGGAAAAAGAGACTTTGTAGGTACAGTTTGATTGTTGTAGGTACAGGTTGGTCTCACCTTCTGTGTATGTTTAACTGGGCATTAAATGTGTTCCCTCTAAAGCTGTGTGTTATAGTAATAAATAAATATGCTGAAGAGTTGAAAAACACTAATGTTCAGACATAGGATTGATAGTTGGATAGTTTCTGAATTATTAGTCCCTACTTGTTTTGTATAAATAGACAGTTTCATACCAGAAGTTCAGCATTGAATCCTCATCTCCAAAGGGGGGGGGGGAACCAAGACTTTCCATCTTGCAAGACCAATATCTTGTTATTTAAAATAAAAAAGCCAAATAAATTCTGTTGTTTTTCTGTAGCTCAGAAATCTATTCCCTTACGGACAGTCTAAAACAAACCAAAGTGCAGATTTGCACGTCTGTGCACAGAGCTATAAAACTAACGTTTTTAGTATCACACAGTTGATACTCTGACCAATATTTTATATAATTACATCAAAGATCATCACAATTCTCTTCTGGATAGAGTAATCGGCTCACTGTGTAGACAAGGAAATGATGCTAGAGACTAAACCACAGAGGGAGGGAGTGCTATATCAATGTTTATTGAAAGGACTTAAGAGTGGACTGCTTACAACAGGGTCACAGGGAGTGTGTGTTAAAAACACAGGTTTCCCTATCTCCTCAGCCTTCTGAGTTCCATCTATCTTCGTGCTTGAAAATGTTTAGTTTCCACGAAGTCCTCAGCTGAGATAAACTGTATTCATGACACTGTTTTCTCACTAGTTAAACAAAGGAAGCTGTGGGGGATGGCTCAGGAAGAAAGCATGAGTTTTGTCTCTTATCCTGTTAGAGGTGCCTTCCTACGGGCCCTATAAATAACTTCTGGGTTATTCAGCAAACACCAAACATAGAACTGTCAGGAAAAGAACCAGATAAAAAAGAATTCTGCTTCTTCTTCTGCCTTCTGGACACTCTGCTTCATCAAGAAATAGTTTATGTTTTCGCCATCCCTGTGAGCTCTCTCTCCAATCCAGTTTCCTTGTGTGGTATGGAGGTGACACTGTTGAGTGTGAAGAGAGTGAACTGGAGAGAGTGAGCTGTTCTCTCAGGAAGAAAAGCACATAGTTTCTCACGAGTCAGGGCCTGCTTGGCACTGGTCATAGACAATGAACAAGGAAGTTAGGCACTGTTTCCATGGCATTTCTGCAAGAGTTAGTACTCATAAGTTTTCTTGTAAGCATGTAAATTATGAAAAAAGTTTGAATCGTATGGTCATTGTATAGATATCATAAAAGTCAGAAGTTTATTTTTGCTGAGGTATATATAAGATAGGCAATATTATTCCATTTTATTTCATTTTAGTATTTTCATATAATTATAGAAAATATACTTTATATAATTTCACATTTATTCATATAGTTCAATCTATCTAGTATTTTCATATCATAAATATATGCATATACACACTTTGGTTTATCCTCCAGCCCCAAACCATCCTATTTTAAGTGTGATAAAATAGAAATTAAACAAAAGAGAAAGTTGTCTCATTGACCAGGCACGTGACTTTAATCCCAGCATTTGGAATACAGAAGAAAGCTCCTTGTCTACATAGTGAGTTTTAGGACAGATAAGCTCCTGTCTCAAAAATAGATAGATAGATAGATAGATAGATGATAGATAGATAGATAGATAGATAGATAGATAGATAGATAGAAAGATAAAAATAAAAATAATTGCTTCACGGTTGCCTTTCAGTTATGGGGTCATAGCATTTAAACTATTGTACAGATTTCAATACATACTATTTCTGCTATCCCATGGTGTCTTTCTTAACTTAGATATTTTGCAATGTTAATTCACTTAGGCTCTAATTTAATTTTAGTTTTATGTGTGTATATTTGAAGATTCAATGGATTGCAACAAGCTAAGAAAACTAAGGAATGGATGATA
This sequence comes from Grammomys surdaster, assembly GCF_004785775.1. NCBI lineage: Eukaryota > Metazoa > Chordata > Mammalia > Rodentia > Muridae > Grammomys > Grammomys surdaster. The sequence goes on from NW_021604792.1 coordinate 11,284,461, forward strand.
AAAAGAAAGTTATTGGAAAAGCTAGAGATCTACTCACATTCTGGTTTTTTAATATACAGAGAAAGGATCAGACCCATGGTATAAGGATGAAATAAAAACAAAATAAGCGCTTTTATGAATGCAGAATTATTTTGTCCAGAGCTTTTATTGCATGATCAAGCACTTATCTGACATCTTGTCCATCCTTCTGTACTAAAGCAGTTGGTCCACTCTTGTCATGCCAGCAATTCTCTCACATATTAAGGAATGTCTCTCTTTACAGGAAGCTGGATGGACTTTTCCATTATGAAGATAAGCACAATTCATGTTTTCTTCTGTATTTCCAGAAAGATCAATCCTACAATTTTTTTTAAAAAAAAGATGCATATTGCATGATTTTTAGAAATACAAATATATAAGGAAGCAAAGGACACGAATGTTTTGTTCATCAAATTAGAGTCTTGAGGTAAAGAAACAGCATTCTCGTCTTTGAGAAACTCTGTCTGCTTCTGAGTATACAGTATGCCATATAAAAAGCCCAGTAACAATTTAATACAGTGTAAGTCAAGGAGAAAGTCAGTGCTAAGTACCTAGGGGTCTAGAGGATCAGGCACATCATAACCTGACATGTCAAGCAAATCTTTATCTACAATTTACCTTGGGCCAGTATTGAAAGAAGAGTAGGTTTAAAATAAGCAGAGAGGAAATGGGAAGTTCTTATAGAGTCAGCAGCTAGCTGTGCAACATAGGGAAAATCTCAAGGAAACGTAAGGTGGCTAAATACTGCAGAGCTGAGATGTAGCAGCACCAGGTAATAGAGTTACGCTAGACTATGCCATGGTTACTGTCCATGAGTTTGCCTCTATTCTCCGAATCACTGTTTACAATGACAAACAAGGAAAATATACTAAGTCTACTTGCCAGACACCTATAGATGCCAACTAGCTAGCAAATGATTGAGATCTATTTTGTTTTACAACCCAAATTCCAGGGAGGAGAAATTGGTTAAGATGTTCACAGATAAGCAGACAGGAAAGTGGCAGAAAGTAGTAAGAACTGTGAAGAAATAAAAATAAAACACTGAAAACAGAGCCCATGTGTGCTGAAAGGTGCCAAAGGGGATAAGTTCATTCTCAAAGCACAAAGGAATCAGATCACGTTACACACACACACACACACACACACACACACACAGAGCGCAGGCATGTGGAAAGAGAGAGAGAGAGAGAAAGAAAGAGAGAGAGAAAATAATAGAAATGAATGGGGGGATATAAAAATGAATCACTACATAAGAAGAGGAGAGAGAGGAGAGAGTAAAACTGCCCACTAGTGCTCTCTGGTTAGGAATAGAGTACACATGACCAGCAGCTGCAACTCACAGTGGGGTAGAGGCATCTCAATTTTCAGGCAACTTGTGTTCAACAAGGAGTCAAAGCTGTGAATAAGGCCTTCAAGCTGAGCTCCCAGGGACTTACATATTCTTGTCAAGAACTGAGCTGTCTTCCCATATCCAGTCTTTCCTAGGATTCTCCCGTGATAATCCAATCCAACGGATCGAAGTAATCCTTTCTGCGATGTATGCCTGTTGCAAGCATAAATCCGTACAATGATAGGTGTCTCCGCTGCACTGCGCGGTGGCACAACACAATTTCATGATAAAGCCTTTACAGACAACTAGAGTTATGTATCTGCGTTGGTATAATGGATTACCTTTCATGTCAAGGATCTTGCTAATTTGAGTTGTTTTGAGTGTGTTGAAAAGTGTATTGGAGCACGTGAGAAATTGTATTCAACAGGTAATATGCTAGTCTTCCTAGGGTACTTATAGTATATACTTATACTCCCTAACTATTGAAAATCTGAGTCCCAGAGAGACTTCTAAAGATGATTCAAGTGAGGGAAATGGATCAACTACAGATGGGAAGAATTGTGTTGCTGATGAGCTTTGCAACCCCTGAAATTAAGTTTTTGGATTGTATTGATTATCTTATACATGAAAATGATAATTTGTTTTAGTTGGGGGGACAAAAAGAACTATAGATGTCTTTCTCAACGGAATTAGCAAATAGCGTACATCTACTGTTCCCAATTTACATTCTTCTATGCTTTCGACTTTTAGATAGATTCTCACTGTGTAGCCCAGGCTGGCCTCAAACGTGTGATCTTAGCCTCAGCTATAACTACATAAACATGTACCTCAACATCTTGCTCTGACTTACTTTTTCTTGCCTAGTTATAATTTACTATTTGTTTGTTTGTCTAAAGTTAGGCATTTCAGTTTTGTAGAGTACTGGAGTGGTTCTGGTATACATAGATTGACTATTAGATGAATGGACAATCAACCTCTTAGAAAGAAAAGTAAATGAAAGTTACGTGTTCATTATCCTTTTATGCATCCGGGACTAGCAGTTAAAAATCCAATCTCGAGACAGGGTTTCTCTGTGTAGCCCTGGATGTCCTGGAACTCACTCTGTAGACCAGGCTGGCCTTGAACTCTCAAACTCAGAAATCCACCTGCCTCTGCCTCCCAAGTGCTGGGATTAAAGGCGTGCGCCACCACCACCTGGCGAAAAAATCCACTCTTGGAAAGCAACAACAACAATTGGTTTGAGCTTGTGACCGACATAGGACACTCAGAATAACACCCCACTGGAGGTACGGTATGGATCTCATTTCCCTAAAGTGTGGGCCACCCACCACCTTTCCACTAGTCCATTAATTGCTGATCTTTCCTTTAAAACGTATCCACACAGATGTATACGTACATTGTCCAAGATGCCTCTCTGTGGGACTTGACAGAAAAATCCAACTGATATTTAACTTTAATGTCTTCTCAAAAAGATATTATATCTTAACCTTAATCTCCCCTAAAAATGATATGACTTCATGATATTACAGATTTTTCAAGTGCTTTAGCCTAGAGTAACGGCGTGCCTCATGTCTCCAGTTGATGTCTTCATAACGGGGTTGGTGAGCTAGGGCACCCCCCATTTTGACTGAGTCAATATATTTAGTTAATTTAATTTTTAAGCTTCTCTGTGAGCCTAGCCTTACAGCAAGGGGCAGAAAGTCATGTAAACTGGAATAAGTGTGATGGGAGCATCCCCGGCAGACTCATCCTGTCTGATCCAGCGTCACTTTAGCGACATTCTGTAATAGGACAGGATTGAATACTTAAGCTCTTCTTGTTACCTAGCTTCCTAAAGCTTCTCACAGGAGCACACAGTGCAAACCATTAAGAAACACATGGAAAAAAATTAAAGCAATTCAGTGTTTCCTTCGAGATCTTTCTCCTTAGCGTTCCCAGATGCTTGACATGGGATCCTCCTTACCAGGGTGATCTGACTGGCGGTCTTCACAAGAGTTGCATTCTGCTTAGTGCAAAACTGCTTGCTCTCTTCCCATGTTAGGTTACGCCTGAAGAACCCGTAGCAACTGTCTCCGTGATATCTCCAATTCGTGGCGCAGGGGCTGCACTTGTGCTCTAAAGATGAGAGAGAGTATGTGGCTGTCAAAACCTAGCCAAAGCTTTTCCTACCTGCAGCGTTCCTGCTTGGGTGGGCCTCCCTCCAGTTACCACGACAGATGTGCATTTCTTGGAGAAATAAGGTTTCTAAGCCAGACTTACCAAAAATGTTCTTTGTCTTAATTTCTGATTGTCTAATCAACTCTTGGCAGAATTTCTTGGCCAATTGTTGCAGAGTGGCTGACAGATTTTCCTTCTCAGCCGGTGGGTACTTTTGCTCTGCAACCGCTAGATAAAGAGATGAGATACTTTACATCCGGGTCTCAAGGTCAGAAAGATGATGGCAGAATTCTTGAGTGACCTTTTATTTCTATAAACCTGACAGTAGCTAAAGAGTTCACCAGATACACAAAACTCAATGAACACTGAAAGGGGAAATATAAAAGGCTGAGTAAAAGAGCATGTGAATTGACTGGATATTTCCTGGACAGGTTTCTAAGCGGGCTTTATAGAGATGAGAAGCCTTGGGTTTTGTATTCTGTTCTATATATAACACTGAATTAATCCATCTAAAAGTTCAGATGGCTGTTCTAACTGTATAGAACAGCGGTTCTTAACCTCTAAGTCCTGACCCGTTTGGGTCAAACAACCCTTTCGCAGGGGTTACATATCGGATAGCCTGCATATCAGATATTCACATTATCACTCATAACAGTAGAAAAATTACAGTTAGGAAGTGCAATGAACATAATTTTATGGTTTGGGGTTACCATAACACGAGGAACTGTTTTAAAGGGTCACAGCATTAGGAAGGCTGAGAACCACCTATATAGAAATTCAGGGAGATATATAGATTTTTAAGTCTGGTTAATTTTACTGCATGGTTTCTTATTTGCAAGTTCTTTATGAAATATTTTAAATTAAGAATAACAATATTTTGACTAAAACATGGAAAAAGAATGTGCATTATATTTTACCTTGTTTAAAGTGTTTTTATATCCAAGCAAACAATATAAGGAATAAGAGATTCTAAAACATATTAAAAACAGGAATATAAACAAATTAGCGACACAAATTATGGCATTACCTTATAAAGTATTATTATTAGATAGTCATGACCAATGTGTCAGTCAATAAAATGGAATGGAGTAGATTTTATGTGTAGAGATTAGAACAAGCAAGATTTCACACAGGAAGACACAGGCTTTATTTTTGAAATTAGGAACGTTCTAGATTGCTCAGGCCTCAGATTAAGCAAGGCAGAGAGGAAGAAAGAAAGATAGCTTAGATCCAGAGTGAGGCGTATCTTAAATGCTGGCGATACATTCTGAAAGTAATGTTGACTAAAGAAAAAAATTAAAAGTGATTCGAATCCAGGAGGGGGTCTCTCCCTTCTGACTTCTCCTCCAATGAGGTTATATCCACAGCAGTGTTCAGGACAGAGTAGGTGACAAACAGAGGAGCAAAGATAGTTAGGAAGCTTAGTATAATATGCCAGGAACTTGTGGTTATTGCTTTCCTTAGATCAAAACCCTGGCAAGAAGCCAGTACTTACACATGATCCCCAGAGCCACGAGTCCAGCAACCAGCCCCAAGGATGAGATCAGCAGAATTAAAGCCATCACACGCCACCAAGAAGAGGCAGGTTCAGCTGTGGGAGCACAGAAAAGATGCTAACAGAAGACTGTCAGGCTATCCTGTGGTTCTCAAGATTGTCTGAGTATCATAAACAGTATTGCAAGCTATGTGTGAGAGAGTAAAGTTACCCATACTTGGGACACAGCAGGAGGAGGATCAAGAGTTCAAAGCTAGCCTTGGCTACGTAGCACATTCAGTGCCAGTCTAGGCTATATGAGATTTTGTCTTAAAGTCCAACTAAACTTGGGCTAATAAGATAGCTTAGCAGGTAAATTACTAACTAGATAAGCCTAACCACCTGGGTTTGAGTCCTAGAATACAGGGTGGAAGGAAAGAACCTACTCTGATCTTACTTTCATTGCATTAGTGATCGTCCTCAGTGACAATGGCCTAATTTACGCCATCCATCCATCTCCATTCTCCATGGCCTACTCTCTGTCCATTCTTAATATAACTGGCTGCCAAGGCCACATGTTATTGGTTTTGTTGTTGTTGGTTTTGTTTTTGTTGTTGTTTTGGTTTGGTTTTTGTTTTTGCATCCCTGTGCTTTGGCTTCTATAGGGTAGGTAAACTGAGGCAGGCAGCTGATGGATTTCAGTGCTTAAAGCTATTGCTAGGGATCAGTTCAAATACTGACAGAGACTTCTACCTAAGGCTGCCAGTGATTAGAGAAATTATTCAGCAGACTTCTCACTGAGGAAACATAGAAAAGGGGTTGGCACTCCCTATGGACAGCAAAACACTCTAATCTCTTTTAACCATTGAGGCCAGTGAGAAGGAAACAAAAATAAAGAAAAATCACACATGTACATGTACATGCACACTGGGTGGATGAAGCAAAAGATAGACTTAAATAACTTTATATATACAAATACATACATACATGCAGACAGACAGACAGACAGACATATACATATTCACACATAGAATGAAGGAGCAAAGCTTCAGCAAGCAGTCTCCAAGCATTTCATATACACAGGTACATAAATATATACACATGATTGGTGGATGGAAAAAGCTCCAACACACACACACACATAAGCTTTACATACATACATACATACATACATACATACAGATTTAGTGGATGGAACAGAGTTCCAACACGCTCTTACACACTTTACACAAATACATGCATACACATACATGTATACGTATATACTTGAAGGGCGAAAGAAACAATGTTCCAACATACTGTTCTTATACAAACTTTACACATATACATACACATAGTTGATGGATGGAAAAAACAATGTTCCAACAACTTTATTTTTTCTTCCATGGCTTATATATCCCAGCAAAATCTTTCAAGCAGTATAAAATTACAACATGTTTGCATTCTGGTTTTCTTCCAGAGAATGACTATGAAAAAAAAGTATATTCTCCTATACCATTACAAGAAATAACATTACATAGTACACGTAAAGAAAACAAACTATTCCTAAGAAGCCATGTACATTTGTAACTAAGCAACTTGTCATAGATTAACAAAGTGTAAGCAAGCAAGGTAGTTTTCTCAACCAATTTCTCTCACTAGCAGGTAGCAATTTGTGGTTACAAAAATTAGATTAATTATTTTATTATTTATCGTTACAAGTAATATTATAAGAAGATTAAAAGAATCACAAATCTAAACTTTTATATAAAAATCAGTCATATCTACTTTAAACCCTCAGAACACATATCTACTTAATAAAATCATATCCGGAAACTGAGGGCAAAAATGGGTATAAGAAACCAATCATCACCAGTCCAGCTTCAGTGAGTGTCAAGTCAGCTAGTGCTGCCATTGTTGTTCTCTGACCTTAAAAGGTCCCTAGCTTAATTAATAAGAGTGTGCCTTTCTAAACTTCAAATTGTTCTCTAAGGTTTCTTACATCAGAAGCAGTAGCAAAAACATCTTAACCTAGCTTCACTAACGATTTTATTTTTCCAAATGTTTTCTGAAGGGGTGGTCATTGCTGGTAATCTACATCTCTAAGTTCTTTCCTAGGGTGGTGATTGAATCATTAATCTGCTCCAGGGAGATCAAGCACTATTGTGAGTGCCAGAGATACTGCCCAGTGAGGGGCTGGAAGCCCCCTTAAAGGTCTCATACAGTTCTTAGATTAAGAGGGATGTGAGGGCAGCAAGCAGAGCAGAACTCCGTAACAGCATGAAGTCCTCAGGACATGTGGTCCTCTCCAAGTCATACCCATTGTGGCTGTGCTAAGTAGTGGGCCACATTCCATGAATTCTAAAGCCATTTGTCATTACCCCTGCATGGCCCTTGCCATTCCTGTTCTCCTCCACAATTACTTTTATATGGAGAACTATATCTTCTGGTGTTCAGAAATGTGATGTTGTTTTTAAAAGGATAAAAAAAATATGTTACATAAATGTTTACATATCGAGCAACGCCCAATGACTTTATATCATTTTAAACAGAAAAGAAAGACTTCAGATTATACACTTCCCTCCAGGTCGTTAAAAAAAGAACTTCATTTTTTCTAAGTAAGTCATGCAACAAATGTATTCCTTTAAAATATTAAGACATTTGTCAGACATTTGAGTTTTCAAACTGTCCTTCCCTTTGTCCCACCAAATACCCTTAGTACAATGTTCCCTTCTCTGTGTTTACTGCCTGTATTCTAACTATGTCTGCAGCAGCTTCTGTAGGCTCCACTTGCATGCTTCAGAGAAAGAATATCAATCAGGAAAACACAAGTAAATTTAAGCACCCTGTCACTAGGAGAGAGACAGAGAGTAGGAGTGACCTATTTCACTAATGTCCAAACTGCTGAATGACCCTTCTTACCTGAGCTGAGAGCTTGTTTCCGGGGTTTGATGTTTAAGGTGATATACCCATCTTCATCCTGCATGGCTTCCCTTGAACTTCAGTGGGCACAGAGCTCGGTGACTTCTGCAGAACTCACCCAGTGTCCACTCTTACAATTTCAGTGCCTGCCAGTGTGGAATCTTTCTCTCCCAGTGGTGTGGAGCCATGTGCATCAGGACACTTGGGTTTTGTTTTGCTTTGTCTTGTTTTCCAGGAAGCCCTTTCATGGATGTTCAGAGATACGTGGACTTGAACCTAAAAACAAAAATAATAGTAACTTGTGGTGAAAAAGTAGATGTGGGGCTCATTTCCTGCTCTCTTATCTTCAACTCCAAGTGAAGGGATGTTTCATCCTGAGGGAGTATCCTGTCAAACGACAAAGTTCACGCTTCATCTTAACCCTAGGAAAGCTCAAAATATATCACTTAAGGGAACTGATTCCTTATAAAAACTCAAGGATAAAAATACCAGTAGGTATTCAGCATGTACTGTGACTTCAAATCTAATATTATTTGATTAGGTCTGGTGTGAAATTAGACACTTGCAATCCTATATTAGAATGCATTTTTCCTTTATATGACCTGAAATTCACTTAAATTCTTGCATACAATATAAGTCATTTTATTTAAAAAAATTTTTTTGAGGGCCGCATATGAAGCAGACCGCAGATTGCTTAGTCCTAGACACTGAAGGAAAAAAGAATCAAATAAGTACAAAACTTGTGACGATATACTTTCCTTAGACACTATTTGTACCTTAAAATTAATTTCTTGGATTACAAAAACCTAGGTTTTAATGACACCTTTTAAGTGTAAGTGTGGTTTTGCCCAGTATCAGAACTATTTGCAGGAGGGGGGGATGCTGGTTTCCTTTTAAGTACTCCATCATTTAGCTTTATAGAAAGAAATGGGCTTTAAATAATTATGTTGGCTTACACTGACAGCAGCTACAAGAGTGTCATACAGAACTAGCCATGGTGGTTATTGCAGGAACACTGGTGTGGATGCTGACTATCTTGTCATTAGCTTAACATTTATTTAATTTTATAGCAGATAATTCCGCTAAATCTCCATGGCTGCTGAAGCATCCTCTTTCAAAGCTCCTGGCACCTGGCATTTGTCTTGGGAGTGATCATAGCACTGCCCTTCTGCCTTGTTAAGAGAATCCAGTTTCCACATTTCATCGTGGTGACCATCCAGGACCTGTTGCCAGGAGTTTTGCTTGCCCCTGTTCTTTTTGGTGTCTTCTATACAGCTTCATTTCCTTTCCTCCTTGTTCTCTACTTCACTCTCAGATTTTTATCAATTCACTGAAAGGATTCTGCATTTTGAAATGCCTTTCACTCATACCTCAAATGATTTCACGAAGCCAGCAGACTATTCACCAATGGCTGCTGCTGTTTGCATAGCTTCCACTTCAGCCAAAGATTCTCACACTTCCTGGCAGAGGGGGATATGCTAACAGCCTACCAGCAATGTCTGGGATCAGTTTGACCTCTTCCTTCCTTTACCCATATCTCACAAACTGAGCTTAAGCACACTTTCTTCCCATGTTGCCTTATTTCAGTGTCTTTACTTAATTATATACCGAAATAATACAATGTAATTGAATGAGTAATTTCAGCTTACTGAAGAGAAAAGGGGGGTACAGAGCTTACAATTCTAAAGACACCTTTTCCAGTAGTTTCACTCCATTCTCTTAGAAATGAAATTAATCCCATTAAAAATCTAATCAGTGAATTAAATTAAATATGTAGCTCTGAGCTCCAAGGACATAGAGAATTATGGTACATGTTTTCTTATTAGTGTAAACCTTAAGAAGTAATTAAACATAATTACTTTGCTTTATGTTTCCAGATTTTCTGAGTTTTGCACAATGTGGTTAATTATTAAAGAGTCCTGTTTATTCTTGTAAACCACAAGAAAACCAGGCTTTCTTTACTTTACAGGTCTATTAGTTCATGGAACTGTACGTTTAGCATCAGAAGAAGACACATCTGAGATGGGTAAATTGGTGCCTCAGAGCATAGGAAGATACCCCTTCCTACAACCATAAGGTATTTCTGTTGGATCTTTCTTCTTTCTCATTGTAGTCTGTCACTACTGTTCGGTTCCTTAGTTACTCTAGCCACAATCTTCTTCTCCCTAGATCTATAGTCCAGTAAATATATATCTGCCTTTATTGTGCATCCTATTCTACAAGCATAGCATTTGGTGTTATAATCATACAATACAAATATGGGAGAACTGCAGGGTCAAAAAGCCTCCAACAGTATTTAATCTTAATTTCACTCTATGACATATACTATGAATGTAAGGTAAGTTATATAAGAAAAAATAAAATCAAGAAATGCGAAGGAAAAAGAGACGCCATACTTCTCTTCTTTGTTTCAAAGTTCAGAGTCTAGTTAGATATTTCTTATTCAAAACAAAATCTCCATTGACATTTCTTATTTTCACTTAAATATCTCTTTTCTTCAATCAAAAAAAATGGCAACAAAAACAAAACAAGTCAAAATTCTTTCTTCACTATTTCCTGATGAAAACCTATTTTCGGAATTGAAGAAACACTGTCGTGTGAATTGTGTTTATTTCTTTTTCAATCACATACTGATTATCTATGAGGCACTGACGCCGGTGCCTTAGCATTCATAGAGACAGTGTGGCATTGGATCTCAGGAGCATAGACTTGCAATTTGACTAGGTCATCTTAATTTTTGACATTGATAATGCTGTCTCCAAATCCACTATACAACAGTTCAGACTCTTGTACCTTATTCACACATGGTTATATATTTTTCATTTAATTTTTTTCCCTTGTTTTAGTGTTGGAGAATCCACCCCTGAGCCTTGTGAGTACGTGACCAGCACGCTAACCACTGTGCCACCCGTTCCTGACCACATATTTAAATCGTTGCTGTTTATCTCCAGAATGATGTGTTCTAGAGATTGATGTACAGTTACCACTCAGTCAATATTTGTTGGCTAAATAAATGATTGTATATATGGAAAAATTTTTTAAGACTTTGGGGATCTTTTATGGTCACATTTCATTTAGAAAGTGATAGCATTTCTGCAGGTTTCAATTTTTTTTCGGCTCATTAAAATGTCTTTCAAGTTTCAGTGTCGTCCAGAAGCATCACCTGCATGTATGGAAGAATGAGTAACAGATCCCGGGATCTGAGTGACAAGGACCAGAAAGGAAGGTAGTCCAGTAACCTTGTGAATAGGACTCACCAAGATACAGCAGCAGCATGAGACTGTGGAAAAGAGAAAAATAATACATTAGGAGGCATTGGCCACCGTGGACAGTGCTGCACTGTCTCCAAATGAAAAGAAGATGAGTGTTTTGTAACTGATGATCAGTATTTTCACTGCAAAGTCAATGTCTTTTTGCCAATATGTTCCGGTTCACCACCCCCACCATCACCTGGCTCTCTGCCCCTCACCCCTACCCCTCACCCCTACCCCTCACCCTCACCCCTCCTGACCCACTACCTACCCCTCATTCATTCCATCCCCACCCCTTCACCCTCACCCCTCACACTACCACCACCCCAGCCCCACCCTACTCTTCACCCCACCCCCACTCCTTGTTCCTCACTCCAGCCCTGTCCCTTTCCTCTCAACCCGTCCCTGATCTCTAACCCTTACTTCTCAGCCTCCAGCACTAAAATTGTTGGTACACCTTTGGCTTTTTAACTTTGTGTGCACACACATGACATGTTGATTTTCTTTGGGAAAATGACAGGATTTCCTGTGTGGGAAACAAAGCATAATTAACATTCATTCCTTCATTTTCAGGAATCTTAAACATGTGGATTTTTAAGAAATGAGTTTTATTTCAAAGTTGCCGAATTAACACTAATTATCAGGCAACTGAGGCAGGTCACTCGGTTACTCGACAGACATGAAGAAGAAAACACAGTGACCTGCAACTATCACATTAAGGTTACCTGTAATGTGCCTAAAACTGCTAAGGGAAATGTTCATTGACAAAAGTGTCAGATAAAATATTCCAAAGACAGGGAAAATTCACTAAGTATAGAAAGAAACCAGGCAAGAGATAGATCTGGATAAAGATACCAAAGGTTGAGTAAGTATGGTATAATGCAGTAAAAAAGTCTGTGGTCAAGCATATTTTGGGTAGTGCTTCATGCCAGCTTGAATTGAGATTCAAAGAGTGACGTCACAGCGAAAGCTGCACTGCAGAGATGACTAACCAGTGTATGATCCAAACCTGTGTTTATGCGTCCCTGTGAATGTCCCAGGCACTGTTCTGTTTTCTGAGGTCAAACAGCACACAAAGGCTGTGTGGAGGGCGGCGAGCACACTAATAAACAAGCAGAGGAAGCAGAGAGCATTTCCAGCCTTGTCATTATGCTGTGCAGGGGGCTAAGGAGGTAGCTCAGGGGGTAAATGTCTGCTGCCCAAGCATGAGGACCTGAGTCTGATCTCAAGAACCTGCTTAAAAACCAGGGACTGTGGTGGGTCTCTGGATAACTGAGAAGAGGCCAGAAACGTCATAACACTAGAGCTTATTACCCAGCTAGCCTGTAGGTCAAAATTGGTGACCTATTATAGCTCTTATCTCAATAAACAAGATGAGGATCTACTGAGGAAGACGCTTTTCACCTGTATGCACATACAAGTACTCATAAATGTACACATACTCATATAAACACACCCATGTACCATGGACAGAATCACACACACAGTGCGTTAAAGGATAACAAAACACTGTAATAGAATGTAACTAGTTGAAATCCTTGGGTTGGTTTCTTCAGGTCTCACAACACTTCAGCAACTGAATATAGCAACTTCTTCCATTTTAAGAATCACCTACATTAAACCAAACTCACCTCAGCTGTGTGTGGGGTTGGGGGTGGGGGGATGGCGGCTTTTATAGTTTTATCAATTATCTGTACTGTGGGTATTCTATGTATACAATTTTTACTAATTTTTACTAATTCTATGTATACTAATTTTTACTAATTTTACTAGGCAGGCTTGGTAGTAAATGCCTGTGGTTTCGTTGCTATAGAGACTGAGACAGGAGGCTTATGAGGGCTATCTGGGCTTCACTCGGAGATCTTGTTCAAAACAAAACAAAATATGCACAGAGTTGAAAGGTTCATTTTCACACAAAAGATTACAGCATTAATTGCTTCGAGTCAGGATTCATGAGTATACCTTCACAATTCTTTATTTAAAAAGAGACAGAATCAGGTTTCTAACTAAGCATCATCCTCTGTTTGTCCTCTGTCTCCTCCTTGTGGCCATTTTCGCTTCTTTCTGATTTTATTTTGTTTGTGTTTTCTTTGAGCCTTTGGCACCTCTGTCTTTAATCTTCAGTCTTTCCTATATAACTCTGAATTACTGTGGACTGGGTACTAGCTAGACTAGTCTGTTGCCCAGCAGTGTTCCCTGCTGTAAATTCAGTCTGTGGGAGCAGAGTGATTGCTGAAGAACACAGAGAGTTCTGAAGAACACATGGGTTCACTTCCTATCATATAAACTCAGTATTTATTTTTTTAATGCAACTTAACTTCTACAGTTACACCCAAGTTACGCTGTTTTATGCATTGAGTAGCATTTTATGGTTGATTAAATATATACAAAAGGAGCAAGAATGTCTAAGGTGATTCCAAGTTGTTTGTTTTGGAGTTTGTGACAGAGTTTTAATGTGTTTCTTTGCGTGCGCACACGTGTTCTGGTGTCTACGGAGTCTATAAGAGGGTGTCAGATCTCCTTGGACTCAAATTGCAGGTAGTTGTGAGTCATACAATGGATTTTGAGAACCAAACTCAGGTCCTCTGAAAGAGCTGCAAGTGCTCTTAACCACTGAGCAATCTTTCTGGGCCTTTTGCAGAACTAGTTTTAATTACATTTGCTCTATGACTAATCAATTAATTATATAATTATTAATTAGACAAGGTTTCTCTGTGTAGCCCTGGCTAATCTGTAACCTCCTCTGTAGACCAGGATGGCCTCAAACACACAGAGAACTACCTACCTCTGCCTCCTGAGTACAGGGATCAAAGGTGTGCACCACCACTGCCCTGCCATTTAACACACATATATAATATATTCTAATCACACAAACTCTCACATTTTATTATCTCCTTCTCACGTCTGTCAACTTCAAAATCCCACTTACAGATTATCATTCCCAAATTCATGTCTTTTTATTTCACTTCATGACCCACTTAATTTAACCAGAGCCAGCATATGACCATAGGCATTTGGCTGAGAATTTGTAAACATAGAGTTCTTGTTTAATGAGATGAAGAAACACATTGGAGCAGGTCATTCATTTTTTCGACATTAAGTGTGAACTCATATCTAACCAACTTGTAGATAGGCATCAAGATATTGTCAATGGATAATTTGATGGAGATAGGTACCAAGACATGGTCAATGACTTAGATGTTCCATCCCTTATCATTGGTTTGGAAGACAGTTCATCTAAGGCTGGGTATAACAGACAAAGAGGGCCAAGAGCTGAATCCAGGCACATAACAAACCCAACCAAGGATGTGTCTTAGTTTCACTTCCTTTTGCTATGACAAAATATTCTGAGAAAAGGAAACTTAAATCATAAAAATCTTATTTTGGATTATATTTCCAGAGGGTAAGAATCCTTTATGGTAGGGAAGGCATAGGAAATGCAAAGAAGATCCAGCAAGAGGAGGAGTAATCAGGCTGGGCACATTTTGTTTGTGCAAAGGAAGCAGAGAACAAACAGGAAGTGGGGACTGACTTTACAGCTCAAAGCTCTCCAGCTGTAGCATGTTTCTTCCAGCAAAACTCCACATTTTACAACTTCCAGCAATAGATGTGGAGCAAGGCAACATTCCTTAATTGCTGGTGAGATTGCAAACTTCCACTCTGGAAATCAATCTGGTGTTTTCTTAAAAAGTTGGAAATAATTCTACCTGAACACACAGGGATGTTGCTCCTGGAAATATACCCAAAAGATACCACAAGGACACCCGCTCCACTATGTTCATATCAGCCTTATTCATAGTAGCCAGAAACTCTAAACAACCCACATGTCCCTCAACTGAAGAATGGATGCAAAAAAAGATGTGATTCATTTACACAATGGAATACTATTCAGCTGTTAAAAACAAAGACATCATAAATGTTGCAGGCAAATGGATAGAACTAGATATCCTGAGTAAGGTAACCCAGACCCAAAAGGACATGCATGTTTGTACTCACTAATAAGTGGATATTAGCCATAAAGTACAGAATGTTCACGATATGCCTCACAGACCCAAAGAAGTTAAATAAGAAGGAAGGCCCAAGTGAGGATGCTTGAATACCACTTAGAAGGGGAACCAAATTGAATACCACTTAGAAGGGGAAAAAATGTTGGGTATATTTCCAGGAGCAACATCACTGTGTGTTCAGGTAGAATTATTTCCAACTTTTTAAGAAAACACCAGATTGATTTCCAGAGTCATGATTGGCAGAGGGAGGGAAGGACCTGGGTAGGAGAGGGAAGGAGAAAAGGAATAGTAGGGCAGGATCAGGTATGGAAAGAGAGAGGAGAGAGGCCCAGTGAAACAGAAGAATGATGGTTGGTCCTAGGTTAGGGATGGAAGGAATCTCTTGGCAGTCCCTGAGACCTGGGATGGGAAGGCTCCCAAGAGTCAATGCAGGTGACCTTAATGGAGATGCTAAATAGTGGGGAGATCTTGAGGAATCTACCTTCTGTAACTAGGCAGAACCCCGAGTGGAGGGATAAGAGCACCAACCCACCCACAAAACTTTTGACTTAAAATTTTTCTAGTCTAAAAAAAATAAAGATGCAGGGGCAAAGATGGAGCAGAGACTGAAGGAATGGCCAACCAATAACCATCCCAACTTGAAACCCATCCCATGGGCAAGCACCAATTCCTGACACTATGAATGATAGTGTGTCATTATCATACTTACAGACAGGAGTCTAGAATAATTGTCCTCTGAGAGTCTCTACCCAGCAGAAGACTTAAGCAGACAGAGATACCACAGCCAAACATTGACCAGAAGTTCCTTTATGAAAGAGTTAGGGGAAAGATTGAAGGCCTTGAAGGGGATAGGAATTACACAGAAAGACCAACAGTGTCAACTAACCTGGATCCTGGGAGCTTTCCAAGACTAAGCCACCAACCAAAGAGCATCCAGGGGCCAGACCGAGGACCCTAGCATATGTGTATCAGAGGGCTCCCTTGCCCTGTCTCAGTAAGAGAGGATGAGCCTAATCCTGCAGAGACTTGATAGACCAGAGGCAAAGGGGAGGAGATTGGGGGTGGGACTCTGTGAAGAGAAACCTTGGGACTGTGCAGCATTTGGAATACTAATTAATTAACTAATTAATTAATTAATTGAGAAATTCTTCCATAACCCTTTCAAGCATTGTCATCATCTGGGAACTAAATGCACAGGTAAATGAGCCTGTGAAGGACATTTTACTTTGAAACCACAATAGGAAGAGCTGGTTAAACCAATGAGGGGAGTTGGGAGTGGGTGCCCTAAGAAAAAAATCAAAAGAATTGTGTCTGGATAATAAAACATTTGAAGAATAATTTAAATAAAGAAAATAATTATTCCACATGCTACCTATGTGATTGGTAAGATTTGTCCCAGGAAATACTCATTGAACATATTTATGTGAAGGTTAAAGAAAGCATGTCAGAGTTTTTAATTTATATAATACAAGAAATTCAGAAGCCCTGAGAAGAGAAGGAAGGCAGAGACAGCTTCTTGAACTCTTCTGTGGTTAACAGCATTATAGAAATGATGTGTTCGTATGTGGAAGGTATGGCTGAGATTCGCTGTTGTTTTGGAGATGAAAGGTATGGCACCTGTATAGAATAGGGTGCATGAACAAGTAGGTATGAATTAAAATAAAACTTGGAAATATTAATGGTGACTTAGAAGAAAAATCATATATTCAAAATCTTTGAATAGATTTGTAGATGAGATAGAATTTAAAACACAGATGGGGAGGAGTCATAGAAAAAGAGCTGGTATGATTTAACCACTGTTGGAAGGAATCCAGCTTCTGTGCAGGTGTCATGTTTTGGTTTATTTGACACAACAGAGAAAGTGCCTTTTTTGTATTTCTAAGATAATATCAAAGTAGATTATCAGTGAGATTTAAGGGGAAAGAAAGCAAGTTTGACAACTGAGAATCAAAAGTAGTGAACGATCCTCTTAGCAAATATAACACTGACTAATTATAATTCTAAACTCAGCAGTTAATGTGGTCACATTCAGCCACCATTATGCAACAGGAGTACAGCGAGAGGGCGTTGAAGCCATGTCGCATGTCTGGGTCCTGATGACAGAGGAAATAAGCAAGGAACTTTTGGCCGCATGTGAGAAAATGGTTACTGTCATCAATCCTGGTACATGGTCTAAGCAAAGCTTTGTAGGCAGTGAGAATAAACCGTGTCAACAATAAAAATGTAGTAGGAGGAGGAGAAAGAGGAGGAAATAAGGGTGGCAGTATCAGAATCTGGAGGAGACATGAGAGAGGTACAGAGGATAGAGTAAAAACAAGGGGGATGCGGAACTGAAGATAGCGACTGGAGTGGTCCAGACACCAGAGAAACATGAGGCCCCTAGGACCCAATGGGATTGACTTTAGCTGTAATGAGCAGAGTAGGGGGAGAAAGAACCTGTGGAGACCACCTCCAGTAGATAAGCACGGCCCCTGGTCGAGGGATAGAGCCACCACCCATCTCAAAGTTTTTTAACCCAGAAATGTTCCTGTCCAAAGGAAGAACAGGAACGAAAAATGAAACAGAGACTGAAGAAAGGGGAATGGCCCCACCTGGAGATACATCATGTCTCTAAACACCAAACCCAACACTGTTGCTTCGGTCAAGAGGCGCTTGTGGACAAGAACCAAGTGTGGCAGTTCCTGAGGAGGTTCGGCCAGCAACTAACCAATGCAGAGGCAGATGCTTGGAGCCAACCATCAGGCTGAATTCAGGGAACCTGGTTGGGGAGGAACATTGGAAGAACAACATAGGCTGGCCTGACCACCCAGTTCTCCCAGAGACTAGACCACCAACCAAGGAATGTACTGAAAGGGATCTTTGGCTCCGGATACATATGTAGCAGAAGATGGCCTTTCCCGACAGCAACAGGAGGGGAGGCCCTTGGTCCTTGGGAGGTTTGATGCCCCAGAGCAGGTGGATACTGGAATGGTGGGGCGGGAGAGTGTGGGTGGGTGGGGGAGGACCCTCATAAAGGCAAATGGGATGGGGGAAGGCAGATGTGGGATGGGGGTGTCATGGAAGGATAACCAGGAAGTGAAACATCATGGAATTGGGGCATGGGTAGAGGGGCTAACCTGGAAGTGTGATATCATTTGAGATGTAAACTAATGGAATGATTAATAAAAAAATTTTTTAAAAGAAACCTAGTAGGAGCGTGAACTTCCTATCCCAACAAACATCAAATTCTAGTGGCCATAAAACTGCTACTGGGCTGGGCTGGAGACAAGGGGATTGGGATCAGACAACATTGGCTCACATAACTTTCTTGTGGGCAGCTGATTTGTGGTTATGGATGACGTTACTGGAGATAAGACCCAGGGTATTGAATTATCAGCTCCATAGACATTGAAATGACTAAGTGGCAGGAGAGCAGTAGGGGCCAACTGGGGATTTAGGGCATCTAATAAGATAATAAGGCGGGTGGCATATACAGCTCAGAGGAATAGCTGCTCCCCTAAAATGCTCAAGGTCCTGGGTTGCAAAACCTCAAAACAAATAATCACATCAATTAGCAAAGGAGTAAGGAAGGTTATCTTAACACTTGTAAATGATTGCACAACATATTTTGAAAATGTAACTTCTAAAATTATCAATACAGATGCTGGAAATTTGTGGGATAGAAACATATGTAATTTCTAAATTACTAAAATGACAAACTAAAAACAGATTATACGGACTTATGAGAACATGAAATAGAACATCTGCAGAAGGTAGGATGCGTTGACTTTCTGGGAGGAATTACTAGGAAGTGGGGGATTGATAGCAGTGTACTTCTTTGAAAATCCCTGAGGTATCTGCTTCTGTACCTTCTTTCTAGCACGTGTTCTTTGGGCTCTGATTGCCCTCCTCTTTTGCCTTATTTAATAGTTATAAAACTCACTGATCATCCACTAGACATTCTTAAGTGTTTGAGGTGCTTAAGTGTTTGTGATTTCATTAAGTACATTTAGGTAACCCAGCATAACTTCTTCCACTTTCTTTATAAATTGTCACATTCAGAAGGCTATCCTTACAGGATATGCGACCCACCACAAACTTCTAATAACAATTTATTTCCTTAAATAGTGTATTAAGTTTTATATTTTAAAAAGTATGGAATAATTAGAAATGGACACAGTCTTTAAAGAACCCTGTGAGTACTGTGCCTAAGCTAGTTAGTTCATCTGGAAAGAGGGAACCTCATTTGAGATCCCTCCTCCACCAGAGTGCCTGTAGTGAGGCATTTTCTTGATCAGTGATTGATGTAGGAGTGCCCAGGACTCTATGGAAAGTAGCACCCCCAGTGCTGACGTATATAAGAAAGCAGACTAAGCAAGTTATAGGGAACAAGTCATCAAGCCACAAGTCTCCATGACCTCTGCTTCTGCTTCGGTTCCTATTTCTGGTTTCTGACCTGAGTTCCTGCCCTGATATTCCTTCATGCCATCATGATAGACAGCGAGACTTCAGTTGAAATAGCCATTTCCTCCCCATGTTCCTTTTAGTTGTAGTATTTTATTATAGAAACAGAAAGCAGACCACAATGGTGGCTATTGTAAACAAATGACTCGTGTGTGTGTGTGTGTGTGTGTGTGTGTGTGTGTTAATTCTGCACCATTGCCAGAATACCATCTACTACTGTTGACTATTGCCCATACTCCCTTGTCAAAATATTTAGTGCTGCAATTTAAATACACAGTGGCTGTATGCCAATTTTTGTTGGAAATAAAAGCCAGATTTTATATGTCTAAGTTAGGGAAAGTAGATAAGTTATGTTATCAAGCTTTTTAAAAGAAATTTAAATGAATTATATCTTGGCTTCGTGTCTTGTGACTATCTAGACATCCTTGTAACTACTGTCCATACAAATACCTGATTATTTCTGTACTGTTTATGGCTGTAGACAGCCCAGACTTCACCCTCTGATTTTTCACACCAAAAAGATAGTGGATTTTCTGTAAGAGTTCTGGCTGCCCTGTGGGATACAATGACTTTGAACAGCCCTCAATCTTAAAAAAAAATTAAAGATATCAGTGTTTCTTTGGCTCATTCTGCATGTTTTTTATCACTCTCTCAATACAGCAAGGCATTGTTTGAAAAGTTTGTGCTGGATTTTTATGCAACCACACCAAGAGTGAGGGAACTCCTTCTCTTACCCAGTTTAAGCATCCTATAACTTCTTTCCCATGCCTCAACAGCTTCCATTGCCAGTTCTATGTCTTTCTCTGTCTCTGTCGTCTCTGTCTCTCTCTGTGTGTCTCTGTGTGTCTCTCTATGTCTCTCTGTGTCTCTCTCTGTGTGTCTCTCTGTGTCTCTCTCTGTCTGTCTGTCTCTCTCTTACACACACACACACACACACACACACACTTTTCTTATCGTACTACACATGCATATGTGACAAAGCCATTTCTATTCTGATTCTGCTTGGTATCTGATATGACTGAGGACAAACTAGATCCAGTATAGGACAAACTAGCTTTACACATAAGCAGAAAAGAAAGCTGAATTTTCTATTCATTTTTCAATTATTCAGAGTTCCACAAGGATCATGGGGATTCCAACATGAAGCCTTAACCTTGCCTTGCCTGCAAACACAGCAGAGAACAGTGCAGTACAGTTGGAAGTTGTCAACATTCTAATTCCTAAGGAGAGTTTCTGCTTTCTCTCACTTTCACTAGGGAGAAATTGACTTTCATTCTGTCTTTACAAAGGAACAATAGGGAGTGTCTTGTGTCTGTGTAAAAGCGCCTGTCCTTGAAAAGGAATGGCCTGAACTGGGCCTGAAGATAATTGCAACATTAATCGACAGAACCACTTTCTCCTAGGATGTCTGATGAAGTGACCTATGCAACACTGATGCTTCAGGACTCTGCAAGAGCGAGAGGGAATCAGGATGGAAATAACCTGAGAAAAGAAGGTAAGAGCTTAGAGAAAGCACACTGTGACCTGGCAAATGACAGGTGTTAAGTGCTTGGAGATGCCAGCTTTGTCACTGAAAGGGGAGGGGATATGTGACATAGTCCCCAAAATAGAGACAAAGCATCAGCGGAGTGAGTCTCCTTAGAATCGATGAGGCGCTTTCAAGACAGTGTGAATTGTATGGAATCACTGTTAGGAAGCTCTTCACTGTAGGAGAAAAAATAATGGGTATGTCAGAGTTTGGGTCTGGCAGTGAAGATTTCTATTTATAATCACCCTTAGATTCTTACGCCTTGTTAGCAATGCCAGGGAGATGGCTTTTTTGAAGCCAGAAAGGGTTCTAAACTATGTAGAGGAAACCTCTCTGGTATATGGCATCGCTAACTGAAGGGATGGAACTGAGTATGGTTATGTCAGAAATGATCATAAGCTAGCTTTTGCTCTTATGCTGTTTTTGAACTTACTGTTGCTAGAACCCTGCCAGAGGGCAGCTGTGGCAGTGGCCAGGTCCCACTGAGGAGATAATGAATGGGTGAAGGAGAAGTGAGTCAGTCACAGGCATTGGATCAATCTTTCACCCTGGCTGACAACTGGCAGTCGGAGTGCTTCTTTATTCATACAGAACTCAATAGGCAAGGAGAGATTCATGTTTTTCCAAAACATCGATTATATCATTTTTGTCCCCAGACACATTTTAACTGCTTTTTGGTCATAAGTTTAGTCATCACTGATAATCTGCAACAGAACAGATTTATCTTTTACAATCATTTTCCCTCATCAACCCCATAACCCAACTTTTAAGAATCTAGAGGCATATTTTACCAAAGCACAATAGTCTGTTCTCAGGCTGGTAGCTCTTGCGGTTTCATGGGTACTAGACAGAAAGAAAATCTCCAAGCCAGCCTGGGCAAATTGCCACATCCCAAGCAGTGAATTATCAACTTTCAATGGTCAGAGTGTTAATTTTCATTAGCCTCAAGAAGAATTTTGAGTCCAAAGCTGCTGCAGTTATTATTCAATTTCTGGTATAATAGAATGCTTATATTTTATATATTTGCAAAATTTATTTAGATGTCTAATCTTGGTATTCTTTTGTTCCTTGGTCATACTACACTGCAGTGGCCCTACATCAGCTAACTTTTCTAAGAAAGGGAGAGTCTTAATACTTCACTCCTTTATCATTTTTCTACACCATTCTTTGTCTCTAAGTCCTTGTGTAGGGTAGCGATAACTCCAGCCTGTCTAACTTTGTTGCTATATATTATCCTGAAAGGGTATACTATATGTGGCCCCCAATCTTATGTGCTATGTAATTGCCTGTGTATATAGTAAGAAGAGGCTTTTAACCTGTTCTGCCAACTTCTCTAGCCACTGAATCTTGTTTAAGTTATTAAGTTTACTTTGTCCTGATTATATTTTTCCTGAGTAAGTACAGAGGCAGATGTTCCAGGGGTTTATTGGAGCTGGAGCATCACATGGAGATCTCTGGCATCTTTATTTGAGTCACATCCTCCAGAGCATAAGGAAGACCTACCAGTAAAGCCAGATAAGGATATCTCCCTAAAAGCGTGAGGGCTAATATGCTCAGGAATTTCCTGGGGAAGCTTAGAAGCAGTACATCTGGGAGAAGGAATAAATGATTCATAAGAAATTTCCCATCAATCCAATACCCCCAAGCATGCAACCCGTGGTAACCAAGACCATAAGTGGAAAACAGCATGACAGCAATCACATCATGTGGCTCAAAGATCTTGCTGGATCTTTGTCAGCTATGCTGGCTTTATGACTTTTGCTGTTCCCATTCGATATGGCTGTACCAGAACTCTAAGTATAATTCAGAGTATTTAATAAAAATATAATCACCTATGCATACATATCATTATTGAAGTGTACTAGTAAAGCAAATCATACCACTGTTTTTGCAGTTATGAATGAGAACACGGAGTCTCAAAGAAGCTAGGCAGTTTCTCCACTTTTATACAAGTGTGTGGTAGAGCCAGTCTTCCAGTGTCAGCTCATTCCTTTATGCCCACCTGGCAGAAATGTCAAGTCTCCAGGGCCAGACATCAGTTCCATATATAAGACTCTCCTTAACTTCTAAAGGTTGTGTTACAGTCCAAGTTGTTATCCTGAATCAAATGCTTTGCTTTCTTCTGCTTTATGGATTTGCTTTAGTGTGTGTGTGTGTGTGTGTGTGTGTGTGTGTGTGTGTGTGTGTGT
>NW_021604792.1:11307768-11327366 GCF_004785775.1 Grammomys surdaster
GTGTGTGTGTGTGTGTGTGTGTGTGTGTGTGTGTGTGTGTGTGTGTTAGGGGGAAGATATACAACACAATAATGAACACGGTTTGCAATGTTTACTAAAGGTGAGATAATTATGTGTACCTTTTCTGTCTTCTAATTCTCATTTGAACCGAACCTTTGAGCAAAGGGGTTGTGTGGCTTTAGTGTGAGTGCTACTGTACTCACCTAGCAAAAGCATTGTGTGAATCAGGGAAGATTAAGCTGACAGATATTTTTATGATAAATGTGGTTCAAGATTTGCCTGTTGGTTCTCTGGGCTGTTATGCAGGTTAGATTGTACATTTTCATCCAGGATTAATTTATTCTTTATGGCATAGAGAACAGGATAAACATGACCTAAAATTATTTTTATTAGGTTAACAATAATCTTAAAAGTATAATCTATCTTTATAAATAAAGAAGACACACCACCTTTTAGAGATTTGTGTCTTAAAATTCAGGGTCTCTTCTGTTCTCAGCATCATTCCAGAGAATTTACCTCCACATATCATTCATGATATCAGTGGACTTGAAGAAGACAAAGATGGGGACAAATGTAAAGCAAACAAACAAAAACCAATTAAGAGACATTCACTCTTGAAAGTAAGGTGGGGAAATGGAGAGCTGAGGGAGAGACCTTATCCCGCTTCATATTAGGAATGTTTAAAAAGTGACATTAACAAAGCAAGGGAAAAGTTTAATAGCTAGAACTTTTCTGGGTGGGAGAAACAACCTCCAAAGTAACAGCATGCTGTGTTTCTTCCCTATTGCTTTCCAGGACGCCCAGATCAAGCCCCACTTTGGAGAGGAGCTGCCTTGAGCTTGATGACCCTCTGCTTGGTGTTGGTGACAGGACTGGTGACCTTGGCAACTATGTGTAAGTGTATGTGTATCAGACAAAAGAAAGTCATTTAGAAAACACTTATACAGTGTGCTAATTCAGGAAGGATAAGGTACCAGCATGCAGAACCCTCAAATCACTTCTGTTATTCCAGATCGTTCTCCAGCATGCTCTCAAAGCAACCCCAACCATGGACCCTTTCACTGCTATGTGAATCCTACCCCACAGTCATTTTTGGTTTTTGATGAACCTGATCATACTGTGAGGATAATTCTTCTTGTCTTAGTTATGAGTTAAAATGAATAAGCTCTCTTCTGACCAGACACACACATTTGTTATTCTTACTGAAAAAACATGGGAGCAAAGGGGAAGATTTGCAGATGAGCATGGTAATTTGTTTATCTTGAAACTTAGTAGAAGATTAACTCAATCTGCTCACCCCTGACCTTCCTAGGGTAAAGAAAATATTTTAGTGGCAGCAACAACCTGACTTTTGTGAATGAGGAAAATCACATATATAAGGAAGAGAAGGGGTAGGAGTTATGTCACGCCTGGCAGACAGAATAGAACTATTCAAGTGTCTAATAGTAGAAGCCACTCCCTAGCAGACCCTAAAACAATATTCTCTTCATTTTGGGCAGAATATTGTATATTATGGTAGTGGGAAGCCATCCTGAGGATATGTATGTTGTAAAATGTTAGGAGAAATATTGAAATTTATTTGATCAACATTCACTCTCAGGAGAATTGTAATCAAAAAGTTTATTAGAATATTAAAAGACACTGTATGAATTAAGTGTTTCTTGTTGATGTGACCAAATCAAACAAAAAACAAAACAAACAAAAAAAAAACAAATAAAACTAAAAAGAAAAAAATTTCAAAACAAAAAACCCAGCAACAAAAGCAGATTAAAGAAGGAGGATGTTATTTTGGTCCATGGTTTAATTAAGAAGGAATACAGTCTCCCATGTTGGGAAGTCATGGAGAGTATAGAGCATGTAGAGTTGTTGATCATATTGCATCAGAAGTCAAAGAGAAAAGGGAGATGAATGCCATGTTCTGCTTGCTTCCTCCTTTATACTCAGCCTGGGTCCACAGCTTAGGGGATGGCGCTGCCCACACTCAGCATGGGTCATCATATTTCAGAGAAACCTCTCTGGAAGTGCCCAGAGGCATATCCAGAGGTTTGTATGCTAGGTGAGATATACCTGTCACATTGACATGATCAATCATCACAGACACTGATGTCTCCTCTACTCTATCCATTTATTTCTTATATAAAAGTACTCATCAGTAGTTATGATTTGGACACATAAATACAGACTATTTATCTTCTTCTTTGGAAAAAATCAGATATCCTGTTGAGATAAAAGATATTCAGTAGATGCTGATGGGAAAATAAGTTGCATATCTTCTAAAAGATGCACATTCCAAAACAAATTAAAGTGAAATGATGTGCACTTATCGTGAAATGCACTGTATGTTTTTTGTAAAGTACAAAGCTTTTGATGCAGTAGTTGCTACATGCAGAGTGTTAATGAATCACTGGAAAGCTTAATAAAAAATAAAGATGTTTTAAAATAGATGCATGGATCCAGGACTAGGAAGGGTTAGAATGGTCCAAGATCAGTCTGTGATTATTGGCCAAACCCTGTCAAGGATGAAAGAAAGGAAGTAGAGTGTGTGTGTGTGTGTGGGGGGGTGATGTGAGCAAGAGAGCAACATGCAGTATACAAGAGAGGGAAAGGAGAGAGGAGAGAGGAGAGAAAAGAGAAAGGGAGGGCAAAAGGAAGAAGGAGAAGAAAGAAAAAAGAGGAGAGAAAGGGAAGGAAAGTAAAAAAAGAAAAAAGGGAGAGAAAAGAAGAAGAAAAAAAGAGGAGGAAGAAGAAGAGGAGAAGGAGAAGGAGGAGGGGGAGGAGGAAGAGGAGGAGGAGGAGGAGGAAGAGGAGGAAGGGGGGGATGATGTGAGCGAGGGGGCAGGAGGCAGAGGAGAAGAGGGGGGAGGAAGAGGAGGAAGAGGAAGAAGAGGAGCAGGAGGAGGAGGAAGAGGAGGAGGAGGAGAAGGAGGAGGAGGAGGAGGAGGAGGAGGAGGAGGAGGAGGAGGAGGAGGAGGAGGAAGGAGAATCCCTGGTGGCTGGAGGACCACACTCTTGAGTCAACCTGACAGCCTTGTGAGAGCAGTGGCTCTCACACACTTGTCTCCTTGTCTTGCAGTTTTGCAGATGTCGAACGACATTAACTCTGATTCAGAGAAGGTGAGTCAGCTTCAGAAAATAATCCATCCACAGCAAGACAATCTGTCTGAACCACTGAACAGCTCCAGAAAGGGTCTCCCAGAGGAATCTCTCCAGTCCCAGATCTCTGCCCTCCTGGAGAGGCAGGAGCAGATGGCGACCAAACTCTGCAAGGAATTCCTCATCCACACTTCCGGTAATTTTGACTTACATCGGCAAAAAAGCCAGATCAAACCCATCAACCTGATCAAAGTCCCCACATGAAGCACAGCACCCAGGAGTTATGTCCTTCAACAACCCCTTGATCATGGTACTTTAAATGTACAATGGACAAAGAATTATAGGTATTTCTTTAGTATTTTGGAAAACTTTATAGTCATTTCCAAATGCTACTAGCCTGGATACTTTAACCTCTCAAGTTATCAGTTACATCTCGGTGCAATGATTATCATAACATTCAAAAGCTGCACCTGCAAAAAGAGTTCCCCAAATTGTCCAAGCCCCCAGATGGGGTTACTCTGCTTCCAGAAGGTCCTGGCATGGTATGTTTTAGGGTGTTTATGCTCAGATCTGTTGTCCATGTGCATGACTTAGTTTCCAGAGCCTTCTGCAATCACCCCACAGAACTTGTACTTTTGAGTATAATGTTCTTTTCAGACCATAAATGCAATCCTTGTCCCAAGACCTGGCAATGGCATGGAAACAGTTGCTACCATTTTTCACTCAATGAAGAGAAATCCTGGCGTGATAGCAGAAAGGACTGTACGGACAAGAACGCCACTCTGGTGAAGATTGACAGTATGGAAGAAAGGGTAGGGTGGACTCTCCTCCCCCAGCTGTAGAAATTACCCACACAATGAGAAACAGCTGCATGATGCTCCTGTTTTGTAATAGGACATTAGTGAATTTTGAATGAGAACTAACAAATGATTTGAGGAACGGGGCATGGAACCCAGGACCCAACTCATGTTAAGAAAGTGTTCTACCGCTGGCTATATCCCCAGCCAACAAATGAACTTAATGAGATGCTCTTACCCCTGGGAACTGGCAGGGCCTCTCACTTGTGCTTTCTCCCACCCCCAGGATTTCCTTCAGTCAAAGCTGTCCCTCACATTTTCTTTCTTTTGGCTGGGATTGTCCTGGAACTCATCTGGCAGAAACTGGCTATGGGAAGACGGTTCATTTCCCCCTCCAACCCTGTAAGTATCTAACTGCTGGGCATGGAAGACCAGGATTCCCATAGAACTCTGAGTCAATTTATGTAAACTGAAATAACTATAAACCTAGATAGGAAAAAGGAACCATACTGTGTAACAAAAGAGAGAGCTTCCATAGGGAATGTCTTGAGGGCTGGTAAGTAATTCCATCTATTTTGTAAAATGCAGTGCAGGGCACTAAACTTCATGTGTCTCTTGGTTGTTTTCCTTATTAAGTGCACCATGTAAACACAGCACAGTTCTTGGGTTAGAATATGCATTTTTCCCCTCCTATATGAATACTGGCCATTCTTGACTCATCTACTGGCTCCTGTGAACATGTGGAGGAAATGACTCATAGTTGGGATGCAGCGCCTGTGGACAATGACTGTAGGTCATCATGCAGCTGTCAGATAACACAGCTCTCTGTATTCACCTTAGAGAGACTACTTCAGGCTTATGCAGCCTCTTCCTTGGGTCTTGAACAAGGTCTCTATTTCCAAGATATATTCAAATAGATCACTATTTGATAGGTTTGTCTCTGGTGAATAAAATAACATGGCATCACCGTGCGCATCATTTGAAAAAAAAGGAGTACTTATAACAAAGATTTAAGCTGAATATGCATAATTTTCAAAGACAGTATTTAGGGATTTAAAGTTGAGCCAAAATAAAAAGCTGGACACAGTTTCCCAACTACCTAAGTCATTCATTTCCTCTCTCAGACTCTTACCTTGTTTTCTCAAATATATATGAAAGCGTGCATAATTACATTTTTACACAGTAAAATGCCACAACTGTTTACATAGTCTGACTTTTATTTTTCTAGTTTTATTAAAATATGAAATATAAAAAATAATCTATAAGTTCTACTGTAATCTGCTCTAGGTAAATTCCATTAATGGAATTCCATATTACTGGTGGGAATAATAATTCCTAAGCCACAACTTAAATAGTATTCTTTTAATTTAATTGGATTTTTATATAGTAGATTCTTACCATGGCTTCCCCTCCCTCATATCCTATCAGATCCCCCCACCCATCCAATTCCATCCCTTCTTTAGAAAGCAAACAGGACAATAAAAAATGTGTGCAGAGCAGTGTCAAGCATAGGTTCCCTCTCATGGAGTCAGCCTTAAGTCCAATCAAATGGTGGTTGGTTGCTACCACAACTTTGGTGCCACTATTGTACCAGCATGTCATGCAAAGTTAAATATATTCTTCTTAAGGGAGTGTTTTACCCAGGGTCAAAATTAATCTGAGGGCTGGAGAGATAGCTCAGCGGTTAAGAGCACTGACTGCTCTTCCAGAGGTCCTGAGTTCAATTCCCAGCAACCACATGGTGGCTCACAACCATCTGTAATGTGATCCGATGCCCTCTTCTAGTGTGTATCTGAAGACAGCTGCAGTGTGCTCATATAAATAAATAAATAAATAAATAAATAAATAAATAAATAAATAAATAAATAAATCTTTTTAAAAAATTAATCTGAAACAAAGAACACAGATGTGCTGGCCATTGCAGATTCTGATGCTCTATAGAGAGTACATAATAGTTGGAATTTTCCCACTATGGATAACTGAGAACACTAAATTCCAATTAAACTTCATATATAATAGTTTTAATTAATTTTAAATTGATTACTTTTCAGATTTAGTGAGAAGGAGCTTGCCAATTTCAATGGATCCAGAGAGTGTGCTTATTTTGAAAGAGGGAATATTTACCTTTCTCGCTGTAGTGCTGAAATTTCTTGGATTTGTGAGAAGACAGCCTCCCTGGTGAAGATTGAAGATTTGGATTAATCCGACTCTTCTAATTTTATCTAGAAGTAAACGTCTACTGCAAACCCATGAAAGAAAAGAGGAAACTACAATATTTGTGTCAAAAATTGACAGTATACTTAAACTATCCTACAGACAAACCTGCTTCTCAGAACATTCTCCTCTTCTTGTCTGGTTCCCTCTGACCTTGTGTTCTGAAAACCTTAAAATAATGTCAAGTACCCAGGAAAGAACATGTCTTCTCAGTCTGTCTGTCAATAAACATTGTTTCTTACTTTATTCTTACATAGCTACACAGTTACTAGGTGATATTTAAATACTGACCACCAGACAAAAACAGGCTACAGTTTGGGAGCAAGTCCCAGGAGACCCCTGTTATACAAGCTTCTTAATAATGTACAGGTATGAGAGAGTCCAAGGTAAAGTAACTGGGACAAAAGTGCTGTATTGCTGAATTAAAAATATGTTAGTATTTTAGAGAATACCCTTAAGTATCAGCCTCCATGTATGCAGTAACTTTGGTCTATCTACCTATGAAACTATGTACTATAAATTCATATAACTTATAGCCTACATAAAGTAGGATGAACACTGTGTCTTGATATTTTATCATTTATTTAAACTAATAATATCCAGGTTATTGAATTGGCAATCCATGTATTATCAGAATAATAAAGATTTTTATTCTAGTACTATTAATATGTTATATAATTTTATTTTGCAGACACATATGATCATCATGTATTTATATGTGTGTGTGTGCACATGTGTGGATACCTGTACCTGTGCATACATGTAGAGGCCAGAAGAGAGCACTGAGTGGCTTCTTCCAACACTCCCTACTGTATTGCTTTGATGCAGGTTTTTCTCTCTGAATGAGACTCTTGTGAATTTTTTTCACAAGCTGCAATTTAGATCCATGTATA
The DNA here is from genome assembly GCF_004785775.1 of Grammomys surdaster. Lineage (NCBI taxonomy): Eukaryota > Metazoa > Chordata > Mammalia > Rodentia > Muridae > Grammomys > Grammomys surdaster. Next base: position 11,314,766 of record NW_021604792.1, read on the forward strand.
TTCACTTGTGATTGAGCCCTGAGTGAGGATGGTAGACTCAACACACTTACACTATGTTGTGAAGCCAGCAATCGCCAATCATCTTCCTGTTTCTGCTCGCTGGGTGTGGAGTTACAGGCCAGTGCCTGGCACACCTGGCTTTTAGAGCAGAGCTGAGATATGAACTCCCGTCCAAATCTTTGCTCAGCCAGTGCTCTCCTTCACTACGTATTTTATTTCCTTCTGAGAAATACTAAAATGTTTGAAGACATATTAACAAAACAATTATTTTTTTAAGATTTTCCTGAAAAATTCTCTGTTTCCTGAAATAGATCCCTATAGGAACTGAATACTGTAAATCTAGGCTTCAGAAATCTTTCTGAGATAAAAATACTGATTTCAGGGTATTCATGAATGAAATGGATTTGATTTTTTCACTATTTAGTTATGAACTAATTGCAGAGTTATCGTCTAAAAAGGATGTTTAAATCAACTTGTGGTACCAATTTTGAACAGTGGCCCAGATTTCACTGGAAAATGGATTGCATTCTCAGCACTGTAATAAATAGTTCTTTGAAACAACTTCACAATATTACCCAATATCTTATTATCTTTAAAATGTGAATATTATGACCTCATCATAATATATTTGTTATATAATAGTATAATACATACACATACATATTATTTGTAATTGATTATATATTTTATAATATATATTATATATATATATTTTATGTATTACTATATATTTATATATGTACATCCTATATGTGCATATATAATATATTTTTGATTTTATAATATATAGCATATAATTATACATCATATACAGGGATATATATATCTCCAAGGAAATTCTAGAAATAGGGAGTAAGGTTCAGAGTAACTATTTAATAAGACTTACAAACTGAATGTTAAGTACACATTTTAAAATACAGGTCATTACTTTCAACATAGCGTAAGTGCACCGCATCTACCATCCTCACTCAGGGCTCACTCACAAGTGAACAGACATGGATCTGAATTGCAGCTTTATCCCTCCATTTCTCATCTTTAGGCTCCTGCCTCTGTTCCCTCACAGAGTGGATTTACTCATTAAATGTCAAAAAGTCTGCACTTGACTCCCCCACTTCGGCTGTCCCATTTTTCCCTTGGGAAAGGTGATCACTCCTGCTTTCCCTCTGTCTCTAACCAAAGCATGTGCTTTGTAGGAGCTGATGATCCTTGCTGGTTACTTTGTTCCCATAAAGAGGTTACTGTTTTTGTCTGGCCTCTTGTATCTTCTCCTGCCCAGCTCATGGTCACTCTGACTTTTACATTCCTTTGAAAAGAAACTTTGTTAGTTTCCCAGAGGCTCTGGATTTTGATAAGGTCAGACCATCTATCCCATCCTCCCTGCATCTTACTGTCACCACGCTATCCCCACTAGCCTCTGGAGCAATGAAGACATCCAGATGTGTCCCTTTCTGGAGACCTACTCCCCTGTGTGTATCAGAATACAACACTATCCTTTACTGCATTATTATAGCTGGCTTCTGTCTTGATAGATGACAGAAAGATAGATGTATGAGAGATAGGTGAATGACTAATAGGTATTTGGAGATCATATCTCAGATCTACAGGATCGGATGCCTGGGAAGGCAGGAGTGTAAAAATTGAAATTTGATAAGCTTTGTAATGTTTTATAGGCTCTCAGATTGAATAAATGACCTCAGTACAAATTTCCTGAGCAGACAGGTAGTATAAGTTACTTTTCTATTGCTAGGATTAAAACTCCATGATCAAGGCAACTTGTAGAAGGCAGGGTCTGTCTAGGTGTGTGGCTCCAGAGTGATGTGGGCAGGCGTGGCTGCAACAGAAGGCATAGTGCCAGAGCAGAAAGCTGAGAGATGGTATCTTTAACTGAAAGTTCCACAAGGTAGAAGGAACTGAAAGTACAGTGAGGCTCTATACTTGCAAAGCCCATCCCCCACTGACATACTTTCTCCAGCAAGGCGAGATCTCACAAACTTCCCCAAGGAATGTCACTACTTCGTGTACAAATGTTCAAATGCCTGAGTTTATGGAAGAACAGTCTCATCCAGACCTCAACACAGACAAAAATACTGGTGCCAGTGTCAGAGTAGATGGCCTTCTCTGCAGTGGTAGCAAATATACTTCTTATTCTGGGAACCCTGTGCAAGAGGAGGCAGAAGGAGTGTGGGAGTCAGACAGGGTGAAGGACACCAAAACAAGGCCTTCTAAATCAGCTGAACAACACTCACATGAACTCACAGAGACTGATTATATATATAATTTTAAAGATTCTCTTTTTCCCCCATCACTGTGTGTGTGGGGGGGGGGTGGGTGTGTGTGTAAGAAAAAAAATGAGATACACTTAGGAAGTGTCAAGTGAATGCCAACTCAATATAGCTGTTATTTCTTGCACCATCCCTGTGTGTCCTTGAGTGACAGATCCATCAGTCTTTCTAGTCTGTGCCCTGACCTACAGAGCGCTCTGTGTGGTTCTCTCCATGGATGCTCTTCCTGCTTGAAGATTTTCAATGTTGTGTTGGATTTGTTTTGTTTTGTTTTTGTTTGTTTGTTTGTTTGTTTGTTTTATCATCTGAGCACAAGCCTGGGCCTTCTGGGAAGGAAACTTTAGCTGAGAAAGTGCCTATATAAGATTGGTCTGTGAGGCCAGGCAGTAGTGGGGCAAGTCTTTAATCCCAGCACTTCAGAGTCAGAGGCAGGCAGATTTCTGAGTTCGAGGACAGCCTGGTCTACAGAATGAGTTCCAGAACAGCCAGAGCTACACAGAGAAACCCCGTCTCAAAAAACAAAAAGCAAAACAAACAAACAAACAAAAGAAAAGAAAAAGATTGGTCTGTGAGGCATTTTCTTGTGTAATGTTGATGTGGAAGGACCCATCTCACTGGGCAGGTGCCACTCCTGGGCAGATGGTCCTGGGTTGTATTGAAAACAAGCTAAGCAGGCCTGGGGGTGAAATCAAGTAAGCTGCACTCTCCATGGCTCTGCTTCAGCTCCTACTTTCAAGTTCCTGTTCAACCATGATCCTTTGGTGATTATGTCTTTATTATAGAACTAGGAAGCAAATTGAGACAAATCTTTACTTCCCTATCTCCTGCTTGAAAATCATCAGAGTGTGGGCAAAGACATTTTTCATGCAGTCAAGCACCAGGCATCCAGGATGAGGGAGCAGGAGCTCAGGGGTCAGCAGCAGGTGGAGGTCAGCTCAGGGAATTTCTAGATCTGGGGCTGCTTCTGTACGTGGATTATTTTTATATTTCCTGTGTCCACTGTGAGATATTGCCCAGAAATGAAGTGGAGAAAGATACCCTCCATGTCTGTTCATGTTTCCCATTCTTAAGAATTAGAATTGAAAACTCTTCAGAAACAAAAATAAACCTGGGAGGAGCTGATAAGAAAAATAAAGTCTGTCATTTCCAATAAACAACTGAGTTTCTTAGAAAATTACTCCCATGAATAAACTCCTGTGGGAAATCCTCTACCTCTTAAGTTTGTTGTAATACTTCTGTCTGTTTGTTTATCTTTAAAAACAAAGGTTAGAGGAAGAGTGAATGTGAGAGAGAGAGAGAGAGACAGAGAGAGAGAGAGAGAGAGAGAGAGAGAGACAGAGAGACAGAGAGAGAGAGACCGAGAGAGAGACAGAGAGACAGAGAGACAGAGAGAGAGAGAGAGAGAATTTCTTCAGAAAAATCCCTCCTGTGCCTCTGCGTCTTGTCTTTGTCTCCCTCTGTCAGGCATGACTTTGTTGTGATGATTTGATAATAACTTGTCTTCAGGAAAAGCTTTATATTAGCCTTCAAAGAACCCAGAAGGACCAGGAGCCCAAGCCAATTGGGAACACACAAGTTTGAATCGCCCTTGGATTATATGACAGAATTCTGCCTCAAAACAAATAAACAAACCAACAAACAAATAAATAACGGGTTTTACTAGGTTATATCATTAATATAATACAAGAAAAAAGTCAAACACCATGTGAAGGGTTTTTTTAATTAATTATTTTATTTATTTACATCTCAAATGTTGCCCCCTCTGTCTCCTCTCCTAAAGTTCCCTCTCTTCTTTGCCTATGAAAGGGCGCTCCCCCCAGCCCCACATCCAGGCCAGACAAGGCAGTCCTCTATCACATATGTAGTAGAGGGCTTCAGAGAGCATACATGAACTGGTATGGTTGGTTGCTTAGTCTCTGGGAACTACCAGAGGTCCAGGTTATTTGACACTATTGGTCTTCCTGTAGGATTGACATTCCCTTTAATTCCTTCAAACCTTCCCCTAACTCTTCCATAGGGGACTACAACCTCAGTCCAAGAGTTGGCTGTGAGTATCTGCATCTGCCTCTGTCAGGTGCTGGTAGAGCCTCTCAGAGGACAGGCATGCCAGGTGCCTGTCTGCAATCACAACATGGCATCAGTAATAGTGTCAGGGTTTGGTACCCACTCAGTTCATGGGATGGATCCCAAGTTAGGCCAGTCACTGGATGGCCTTTCCCTCAGTCTCTGATCCATTTTTGTCCCCACATTTCATTTAGACAGGAACAATTCTGGATCAAGGATTTTGAAGGTGGATTCGTTTCTCCACGTCACTTCTGGGAGCCCTGTCTAACTACTGGAGACGGTCTCTTCAGGTTCCACCTCACCACTGTTGGGCACTTCAGCTAAGGTCACCCCAGGGAGCCCCAGGAGTCTCTCATATCCCAAGTCTCTGGGACTTTCTAAAGCTTCTCCATCTCTAGCAGCCACATATTTCCATTCATATTCTTGGCACTCTGAACTTCTCTCCTGCCCCCACCCCCAACTGATCCTGCCCCTTTTCCCCCTCCACTCTCCTCTCCCACCCAGGTCCCTCCTTCCATGTGAGGGTTTTTAAGAACACAGCTAGCCTCACTATGGCATGAACTGGGTTCTTAAGACAAAGACAATGGTGTATAACAGAAATGAAATTAGATCACCCTGGAAGAAAGCATCTTGTGCCTCATTTCTGCCAGAAAGAAGTTTTAGTAGACAACTAAACCTGCCCTAGCCAGTCTCATTAAATGTGGTGTTCTCTGGAGATGGAGCCCTACCTGTCCACTGTGGGGTGGGTATCATCTAAAATTAGTAGATGGTAGGTAGACATTAGAAAGAAATCTCCATGATGAGTAGCAACTTTTGTAGATGTAGAATTGACTTCATTTCTTCCAACACTCAATTACTTTCTCCTACTTTTTCTTTCATTGATGTATCTGGTATATTTTCCCATCACTACTGGAGTCTGTGAAGTTCCATTTTTTCTTCAATGCAAAAGAAACACATAATTTGCATTTCAGAAAATTGTAGAATGACAGAACCTCTAACAAAATCCCAACTGCTTTTACAGTCTTAAGATATTCAGTTAAAGGGCATTAGGAATGCAGTTCTTTATCATGATATCTGTTCTTAAACAAGTTTTGGATCTGATTTTATTTTATTTTGGATTTTGCTCCAAGATCAACTAACTGCTTGTTGAGCATAACCTAGAAAACATACATGGTTGTTTTCCTTGGTTTCAGTGAGGTTTGGATGAGGCAATATTAGGAAGTTAATTTAGTAAGCTATTTATTTCCATTAGTTTATTACATCCCCATACATAAACTTCTGCCACTAAACCTTCCCTAACGAGATCAAAGACAGGGATGGAAAGATGACTAAAGGTTGTGAGAGCTTCCTGTCGAATCTTGAGGACCACAGTGAGATCCCAGCACCCAGTTATCAAGGCAGGTCTTCTGCACAGACATGCTGAAAGTGCGTGTAACTCGGATGCCTTCTTCTGGTCTCCTTGTGCACACATACACAAATTTAAAGAGAGAAAAATGAAGAGAGTTTTGATATTTGCTTTGTAATTCCCTATCTCCATTTTTAATATTCTGAGAGTCCTTGGGATTTTCTCTTATTAAATCCTGACCGTGTCTCAGAAATGCCCTTGGCCTTTAAATAGACACGGTTTCCATTGAATTGTTCATTTGAAACATCTATATTTTTAAATCATTTATGATGTTCAAAGAACATAAAGCATATTGAGACTTTTTCTTGAGTGGAAGGCCATTTAAATGGTCAAGTTCTACACTTTCCTTTTTGTTTTGCTGTTTGGTTTTTTGAGACAGGTTTGATCACACATGTTACAGGCTGGTCTTGAAGTCACTGTTTAGCCAAGGATCACCTTGAAATCTGATTCTCCTGACTCCACTTCCATAATTCTGAGATCCTAGGCTGTCTTAGTTACTCTCTGTTGCTGTGATAAACATGGTGACCAAACACTATGCCCTAGGCTTACCCAAAGGTAGTTTCATTTAAAGCTGTAAGGCAAATCCATACAACTAATTAAATATGGCTTCCCAAAAGTGTGTGGGCTGGAAATATCTCCAGAGTTCCTAAATGCAACAGTAAAGACTGTGTAGATGTCTGTGAAACCAACTGGGCTGTAACAGTAAATCACTGTGTAGCTGAGGCTGGCCCAGAACTCAGCTGACCCCCTGCACTCAGCCTCCTCCTGAGTTCTGAGATGACAGATGTGCACTACCCCATTTGTTGAGTGTCTTTCAATGCCTTCCACAGTAGATAGGATTATATGGACGCGGTGTACGGGCGGGGCCCATGGAGACCAAGACTGTTTCCAGCAGAATCAGACCTATGATGGTTTTATTCCAACTAAAAGTTCTCTTTAGTATGACACCAAGGAAAAGTTTTTCCGTGCTACCGCTAGAGGGCAGTATCCCTCCAGGGAGAAAACTGGTTCCTCTCAGCCTATTGAAGGTTTTCTTGGTCAGTATTCTGGGTGTCCAGAGTCTATTCCACTATAGATCTTCTACCACACTACTCATTCCTGCCACAACTGTGCAGCAGCTACCACTAAAAATTGTCCTAGGAAACAAATCTAAGAATACAATCCAAAAATTCTGGATTCAAAAGTCTAGATTTGAAAGTACTAAGATTCAGTTTCACTGTATTAATAGAACACTGTGACAAATGCTTATAAATTATTTTCACCTGGAACCAAGTGTCAATAGTTGCATGAATTTCAGAAGACCAAAAATATGTTACAGTAGTAGAGCACTAGCGTGCAAATAGAGAAAATAAATAATTTGACATTGCTAGTTTCTTCTAAAATTTACAAAACTTACAAATATTAACAACCAACCCAAGCCTTTGGTTTTCTTTTTTCCAAAACTCATATGAGAACATAAAAGTCTCTGTGGACTGTTAAAGTAACTCCTGTAATATCCCCATATCTTTGAAACTTGATTATTTGTTTTTGATTGCAAATATGTTTTGTTTTGTTTCACTTAGTATTGAAGCATACCTCTCTTGTAGATTTTTCACCTCTTGATAATAATCAATATCTGTCACAGTATTGTCAGTTTGAAACGCTTAGAATCACCTAAGAGACATGTTCCTGGGATGCTTGTAAAGAATGTTCTAGGTGACTCGATGTGGGGAGACCCATTTTAACTGTGAGAGACACAATCCTTGGGCTGGGGTCCTGAAGAGAATGAAGAAGACATTAACATTCATTCACTGCTCTCCATTTTTATGGATGCAGCGTGACCAGCTACTTCAGGTCTGACCACCATAACGTCCCATTCATGTGACCATGGTCAGGGAAGATACTTGGCGACCAGCAGGCTAAGAAATCTAATGGATGCTCTCCAACAGGTATCCAGGAGATATAACAATGTTAAGGACAGAATAGAAGAGTCTGTTACTTTCCCAATCATATCTATACCCTACTTAATGCAAGCTCTTTCCAAGTAGACTAACCTCTACCCTTCTGGTCGCCCTCACACATTGGAGACAAAAGTCATCTTGTGTTTGATTGCTTTAATAATAAAAACGAGAGTGCTTTGTTTGCTCTGCTCCTGAACTCAAATGTGTAGCATTCACCCAGTGTCCCCACACAGATCTTTGGCCTTTTCTTCAGTCTACTCAGCTGCTTCACTGGACAGGGCAGGTCAACAACAGATGCTCCCATCACTGTCTTCCCAGCTTTGGCCTCATTCTGATCTTTGCCCAGCTTCATTTTCCATTGCTGTTCTGCCCTTTCAATTAGTAATTCCCATGAGTGGTCCTTATCTTTCCTCACTTTTCCATTAAATGAGCTAATGAGCTTTTTCATTCAGCATTATGGCAGCCCTCATCTTTGGGGAATTTAATCTCATTTCTGACTATACACTTGTTGTCCTTCCACTTCTTGTTCTAAAGGACAAGTCAAAATGTTGCCAGTGGTTCCCTAAGTTCCCTATACTTATTGTTTGTCTTCTCATATTTCTCAAATGCCCATGCATCTCTATGATACTTTCTTGTCTCCACTAGATCACCAATCCAGCAAAGGGTTGTCTGTTCTTTAAATACAACTATACTCTTACTCTCTAACTCAACAATATTTCCCCCCTCTAACACAGTGGTGGAGTTTTCATTAGTCAATGAGAAACAGGTGTTTCAGGCCCCAAATCTCTTAGCATCTGCTTTCTTGACCCATTCTATTTGTTTATTGTTCAGGTTTGATCCCCTGAAAAATCTCCTTTAAGGTACGTTGGCTTGCAGGAATATCTCACGGAGGTGAAAGAAAATGTGAAATTGACTGGGGATATATTCTCAATGAAGTATTTTGTTGTCTCAATAGGAGACTCTGTAACCAGAAGTCTGCTGACAATCATTAAATATTGAGATCCCTAGGAAAGAAAATGGATTAAATTGTACATACTCTGGGACCCTGAAAGTCAGCTTGCTTCCCAGTTCAGCTAAGGCTTGAAACCCTGGAAACCCTGAAGAGAGAGTAGGCATTTTCCCTATTCTGAGGCACCAGGACCCTGTCACTAGCTGCAACCCCCATAGATTTGTGGTTATCAGTCAAGGATGGGCAACACCCCAAGTCCCTCCACATGTAAAGGATGTGGCCTGTGGTCAAGTAAGCCCCAGACAGATCTCCATTCAAATGAGGTACCTAAAGTCCTAGAGAACTTAGACTAGAATCTTTCCTTCCCAGACATTCTTCCCTAGGTAGTTAACCTCAGGCCCACCCTGAGAAGTAGGGTATGATTTTATTCATCCATTTTCTGCCATGACAATAAATGCATTTAATCCATGGAAATCCCCCATGGCCAGCCATGGAGAAGACTTTTGCCTTTAGAGCTACCTTTTAGTCTCTCAAAGGCATTTCTGCACTCCCAGCCATGGCTACCAGCAAGCCCAAGCTCAAGCCCACCACCTACAAGACAAGAACTCCTCCTGCAGGACTAGTTGGAGAACCCCCTTTCCCTCACCTCCTTCACAACCAACCCCACCTCAGGACAGATCCAGCCTTTGGCTCCAACTCCATTCTAAGCTTTTTCATGGGTTTCAGTGGTGTCTGCATGTCTGAGAGTCTGAGAACCAGACATCCCTGGCTTCCTTGCAGGCCTGGGCACCCCCAAGCCAGCTCCAGCCATACCACTTCACTTCCCCGCCCATGGAGTGTTGTCCTAGAGCTGCTCTATTGCCCAATACCCATCCATGACAGCAAGGAATAAGTATGATCAACTTCCTGTGCCCTGTCTCTCCTAGTGGCTGAGTCCTGTGGTAGAGTGGATGCAGAACCCATACCCTACAGCATACATTTTGAGTGTAGCTATTTACTACTGTTTTTAGTTTGGAGGGTTTTTTTCTTAATATTTTATGTTTGGGGAAGATGTTAACATGAGATTGCCTCTTAAATTTTATTTCCAATTGTTCATTATTAATACATAGAAATATGTTTGAGTTTTGTTGAAATTTTATCCAGTGATTTTTGACATGATATAATGCTTACTATAGCCGTTAAACAACTGTATTGGTTCTTGTATTAGTTAGGGTGCTCTAGAGTCATGTGAACTTACGGACAGTCTCTATATAGTAAGCAGATGTGTTATGATGACTTCCAGTCTCTAGTTCAACTCCCCAACAATGGTCAGATGTGAATGGGAAGTCCAAAGATCTAGTAGTTGCTCAGTCCCACAAGGATAGTAGATTCCAACAAATGTGCTGGCAAGTAAATGCAGCAAAGCAAGCAACAGTGACTATTCCTTCTTCCAATGTCCTTATGTGGGTCTTCAGCAGAAGGTGTGGCCCAGATTAAAGGTGTGTACCACCACATCTGGATCTCAGAGTTGTTTTGTCCCAGGCTGACCTTGAACTCAGAGATCTCCATGCCTTAGTCTCCTTGGATCCATAGCCACTATGCCTCAAGGTCTCCATGTTAAGATCAGGGTCAGGAACTTAAATCTCACAGCCTTGAGATCTGGATCACAGATGAGCCTTCCAATTCTGGATTGTAGTTCATTCCACATTAAGTCAAGTTGACAACCAGGAATAGCCATTAACTTTTCAAGTGTATTATTATATTAGCTACAATAGAATGATTTATTTTAACCTTTCCCAACTTTCTAACTTAATAAGCCTTTTTCTTGCCTGATTTTCTTGCTGGATCTCTGACACTAGAAGTTGTTGAATGAAGAGATTAATGAAGTTCATTCTTATCTTATTCTAAAACTAGGAACACGCTTTCTCTTACTAGAACTATGATTCAAACTTTAGACTTTTGCTTATTCATTTGCTGTTTATTTCATATGAAAGCTTGGTTATATTTGGGAAAGTTACTACTAGTTTCCTAAACTTTACTATGACAGGGTATTAAGTATTCATCAAATGCTTTGCTTTGTCAATTGAAAAACTGATTTTCCCTCATATCTTGTTTTGAAAATGTTTATAAATCTTTAATACAAGTTGTTCATATCACACTATGTTCTCTATATTATATTTTCCAGACTTTATTTTCTTTGAGGTTGAAATTTGCCTGGTTTATCTTTGGAAAGAGAGAAGAAATAGGCTACATGGTCTTGTGTTAAGCACACTGTGTGCTGAAGAATACATGGTGATAAACTATGACTTAGTAGTGTGGCAGTCAGCAAAGGAGACAAAGAAATCTAGACATCAACACTATAGAGAGGCAGGACTGCAGTCACATTGTTGTTACTGTGTTTGTGTGAGAGGAGTTGCACACTGCCTGCAGTTCTTCTGAAGGGCAGATGTCTTAGCAACCTTCAAATTGCTGTGACAAAACACCATGAACAAGGTAACTTATAAAAGTATTTAATTTGGCTCCTGGTTCCAGAGGGTTAGAGTCCATGACCATTGTGGTGAGGAGGATGGCAGCAGGCAAGAAGACATGGCCTTGAGCAGTAGCAGTGAGCTCACAGCTCAATCCACAAGCACAAGACAGAGACTGAACTAACTGGGAATTGCATAGGTTTTTGAAAATTCAAAGCCCACCCTCAGTGACACACTTCCTCCAACAAGGTCACACCATCCCATGCTTCTAAAATAGTTCCACCAAGGGAGGACCAAGTATTCAAATGCATGAGCCCCTGGGGGCCATTCTCATTCAAACCAACACAGCAGGTTTGTAGCTAGAGACAAGCTACTAAAGAGTAGCTACAGGCTACCATCTGCAAAGCCATTCAGCACACTTTCCACCTGGACCTTGCTGGCTGGATTTTCACAGATGATTCTATTCAGATCAGTGCACTCTGTATAATAAACATATACCCCATCTATATATCCACAGAACATAGTATTTAAGTCATATGTGCTTCCTTCAAACCTGAAAGACAAAAATGAGTAGACTTGGCAAGTTGTATTTTGATTATACCCACAGAAGAGAATTTTCAAAAGAACGTTATTGGTTGTGTGGTCTATTGTCTAAGTTAAATTTCAGTTGATGACTGTGGTACATATATGTGATGGAAAATACTATTTTCTCAATTTCCTTCACCTGGAATATTTTCTGTCATTTGATTCCAGACTTAGCCTCTCTTCCTATGGCTGATGAGACTTAGAATAATGCCAGATCATAAGTCTCTGACTTAACTTCACACTATCATCATCAGGTGACTTACCTAACAACCAACGCTAGAACAAACCCAATTTAGAAAACCTCAAGATTACCATCTCTCATGTGATAGTTCCTGCTAACAATATCTCAGGCAGTCCTTCTAACCAAGTAGACTGCAACATGGGAATGTGATGATAAACGGTATTTATAAGTTGAACACATTGTGGTTTTAGTAAACATAACATTGACTCTCTTGGATTGATTAATAATAGTCATCAAATAGTTCACCAGTTAATGCAGGAAGCACAAGAAGCCTGGAGTGTGGGAAGGCTTGAGTGGGTGTGTTGTTGCCATGAGCTGGCCATGTTAAGGACCATGATCTCAGACCCTCAGACAAAGCCTTCCTCTGGTCTCTGTGCTGATGTTGATTGGATGTGCAGAAAATGTTCACCATAACATTCTCCCCTGGATACTTGTGGCCTGGAGATTGCTCTCCTTCAGAGGCTGCTCCTACTGAAGCAGAATCTGTGAATAAAATCTTAGCCTGGTAACACACACTCATAATCCTAGTGTTAAGGAGACACAGACAGATCACTGGGGCTCCCTGCAACCTAGACTGTTGGAGAAATCCAGGCCAGTGAGGGATTCTGCCTCAAAGAAACAGAAATTAGAGAATACCTAAGAGAGAGAGAGAGAGAGAGAGAGAGAGAGAGAGAGAGAGAGAGAGAGA
>NW_021604792.1:11327376-11341703 GCF_004785775.1 Grammomys surdaster
AGAGAGAGAGAGAGAGAGAGAGAGAGAGAGAGAGAGAGAGAGAGAGAACCAGAATTTGCCCTGTGACTTTCACTAGAAGCAGACAAACACATACATACACACACCCACATACCACATATGCAGGACACACGTAAGTGCATCATTCTTCCATGCACTACACACACACAAACACACGTGCATGCACTCTCAACACAGACTTCTACATACAGCCCTAATTTGAAGGTGTCAGTCTTTGATTCCCTTTTGAATTCCAGAATATAGCACAATATTAAGTACTTAAAGATGTCTAGTGAATGGTTTTGGCTTCTGCAATCTTCTTAACTATAAGCAGTAATATTTTTTAGAAGAAAAAAAGTTTCCATAATTTGTTTACTGTAGATTGTTGGAAATTTGCCACAATAATGACAAGATATGTGAGGCAACCCTCCACATAATTGAATGTAGATATCACAAAAGCCTGATGGGACAGTTACCTTTAAGGAAGTGGTGTCAGCTGAAGCTGCTTTTAACAGCAATCTACCAAGCTCCTGGGGAAATTGTCACCATTCACGTCTAACCATAAAAATCCAACAAGACTAAAGACTTACCATTCAGAGAAGAACATCTTCTCACTCAGTGTCTCATAGTTTATATCATCTTTTCTGGGCGACAATGCTAGCCAATAATTGCTTAGCATCTTAGACCTTATAAATTCCTACAGAAACAGAAATGTCCTTTTAAATAAGTTGTCTCTTATATCTGTACCCTAAATGACAGCTTTGGAGTGGCATTACCATTTTTCAATGTCATTTAAAAGGGTTACCCTGTCCAGCCTTGATGTGAGAATATGTGCCTGGTCTTTTAGATTGTAGCTTCTTACTCTGTATTTGGTTAATGACTCTGGGAGTCCTGCTCTTTTTTGAGGGCAGGTGGAGATGGGTGGTTCTGGAGAAAGGGGAGATGTAGTAGGAAAGATTGGCGAGAGGGGAGGGTTGGGAAACTGCAGTCAGGATGATGTATATGTATATGATGTATATGTATATGTATATATGTATGTACACATATTCAAATAAAAAGTGATAGATAATAGATGATAAATCATGATTGACAGACAGACAGACAGATAGGTAGACAGATAGATAGATGATAGATAGATAGATAGATAGATAGATAGATAGACAGACAAATAGATAGTGTTGCTTAAGATGTCAATGTTACAGGAGACAATTTTGTGAACAGAACATCAATGGCTCAGACACTAAGATCAACAACTAATAAAAGAGGCCTCATAAAGTTGAAAACTTCATTTTAAGGCTAAGAACACAATCAATAGGACAAAATGGCAACCTACAGAATGGGAAATGATTTTCAGGACTCTCCTTCTGACATAGGACTAAATTCCAAACTATATAAAGAACTCAAGAAACTATATGTCAACTAACTAAATAATCTAATTAAAAATGGGGTATAGATCTAAACAGAGAATTCTCAACAGATAAATCCAAAATGGCCAGAAGCACTTGAAGAAATGTTCAACAGCCTTAGTCATCAAGGAAATGCAAATGAAATTGACTCTGAGATTCCATCTCACACCTGTCAGAATGGCTAAGGTCAAAAACACTAGTGACAGTTCCTGCTGGTGGGGATGTTGTGCAGAATCAGACTCCTCCATTGCTGGTGGGAGTGCAACCTTGTACAGCTACTTTGAAAATCAATTTGATAGTTTCTCAGAAAATTGGGAGTAGATTTATCAAGACCCAGCTATACCACTCTTGGGTAAATACCCACAGGAAGTTCTACCATACCACAAGGACACTTGCTCAACTATGTTCATAGCTGCTTTATTCATAAGAGCCAGGAACTGGAAACAACCTGTATGTCACTCAACAAAACAATGGATACAGAAAATGTGGTACATTTACACAATTTAGTATTACTCTACTGTTAAAAAAAATAACATGAAATTTGCAGGCAATAGGATGGAACTAGGGAAAAAAATCATCTTGTGTGAGGTAACTCAGAAACAGAATGACAAATATGGTACATACTCACTTGTAAGTGGATATTAACTATAAAGTAAATAATAATTATTCTACAATCTACAGATCCAAGAGGCAATGTAACAAGGAGGACTTAAAGGGGTTGCATTAATCTTTTTAAGAAGGGGAAATAAAATAGATATTGTGTGTGGACTGGGGACAGATGTAGATGCTAACAGGAGGGATCAGGTCTGTGGAGGATGGAAAGAAAGGGTACTAGAAGACAGGAGTGGAATTTGAGTGGGCAGGCAATTTGGGACAAAGTAAAAACCTAATGTAATGGAAAATCCCAAGAATCTATTAGGTTGACTACAGCTAAGACTTTTATGAATCAGGGATATGAAGCCTGAAATGACCATCTCCTTTAACCAAGCTTGACTTCTAGTGGACGGATTGGGAAACCAACCAAGCCACACAACCTTTAATCTACAATTAATCTTGCCAGCAAGATGTGTTGGAGTAAAGGTAGCCCAGAAATTATGTGAGTGTCCAACCAATGACTGGTCCAGCTTAACACCCATGCCTTGAGCGGAAGTCCACCCTGACACAGCCTGTAGGATCGTAATCTAGAGGACAGATGGCTCAGAGGCCTAGGATAGAACCAAACATGCACATAAGAAAAGTCAAACTATTCCTAATGATGCTTTACTATACTCATAGACAGGAACCTGGCTTCTGTCAAAATCACCATTAGAGGGGTTCTATCCAAGCAACTGATTGAAACAGATGCAGAGAGCCACAGTCAAACATTGGGTGTAACTCAGTGAATCCTGAGAAAGAAGGGAGAAAGAATTGTAAGAGACAGAGGGGTCAAGGACACCACAAGGAAACCCACATAATCAACAAACCTCAACTCACAGAGGCTCACTGAGACTGGACCAACAATCAAGGAATCTACATGGCTTTACCCTGGAACCTCTGTATATGTTATAATTGTGCAATTTGGTGTTATTGTAGGATTCCTAACAGCAAGTGGGCTGTCTCTGACTCTTTTGCCTGCTCTGGGGACCCTTTTCCTCCTACTGGGTTGCCTCACCCAGTCTTAATATAGGGAGAGGGTTCTAGTTATATCCCAACTTCATTTGGCACGATTGGTTTACATCCCTGGGATTCATGCCCTTTTCTGAAGGGTAACAGAGGGGGTTAGAGGGAATGGCTTCGTGGAGAGGAGGGAAATGTTGG
This sequence comes from Grammomys surdaster, assembly GCF_004785775.1. Lineage (NCBI taxonomy): Eukaryota > Metazoa > Chordata > Mammalia > Rodentia > Muridae > Grammomys > Grammomys surdaster. The sequence continues at coordinate 11,330,577 of NW_021604792.1, forward strand.
GTGGGGATGTAACATATGAGCAAACAAATTAAAAATAAAGAGAAAATGTCAGTGTTTCACAGCATAGTTCCCTGTCTAGCAGAAAGAAAGCAGGGCCTGCTTTGTAGAGGCAGGGAAGAACTAGAAAGAAGCTACAGTGCCCAGAAGCTGATGCAACCACTGAGCTAGCTGTATTACAGCAGGGTATCCTGAAACTGTGCAAACAATTAAAACCACCACCAGAGCTGGTCAGAAACATGGCTGACCCTGGTCATTTCAAACAGTCCTTTATTTCATTGTTATGTTCTGATCAGCCTTGCAAAATCTACAGCTCTCCCTTGTGTCTGATACCATAACACACCCAATCTGCCAGTGTAAGAAAAAAACAGAAAGGGTAGATCCTTCTTAAATCCTAGTTCATTCCAGAATCTTCTTTCAGTAGATTCTCACAACACAATTATTTATTTTAATGTATACGAGTGCTCTGTCTTCACATACACCAGAAGAAGAAATCAGATCCCATTGGAGATGGTCCTGAGCCATCATGTGGTTGTTGAGAATTGAACTCAAGACCTCTGGAAGATCAGCCAGTGTTCCTATCTGCTTAGTCATCTCTCCAGTTTGACTTTTGCTTTCTAATAAAACCCTTCAACTTTTTGCATTCTGTGTATGAATTCTTTGATCGGTCTAAGAACTTTGCAACAGTAGGTTGAAGTCTCTGAGATCTCTTCAGCCTTTGCCATTAATGATGAAAAAACCTACTGATTCATTGAGTAACATTAACATAGGGTCAATGAAAAGCTTAACAATTTTCTGCTCTAAATATGTGGTTAGCAAATATTCACTCTGAGGCAAAGGAAGTGGATAATGATTGCAAACCAGACTTAACAGTAAAAGAGGAAAGCAGTACCATATTCAGAGAAAAACAGTAACTACAGAGCCCAGAGCCCGCCCAGAATTTTTGGCCAAAGTAGTGTGTGTGTGTGTGTGTGTGTGTGTGTGTGTGTGTGTGTGTGTGTGATATTTTTGAAGCCAGTTGGGTTTTTTTAAGTAAATAATTATGAATGATCACTTGAGAAAGGTCAATGAGACAGAATAATCGATTTTATAGAGAATTCTTTTCTCCTATAAAAGATGACATGTTTCTTATGGTAGAAAAGCTGAGCTCTTAAGGTGATATATTTTTATACCACAATAAATGACTATAATTTAGGATCAGCAGATCACACTGGTAATTCTAGTCCTTGGAAGGCTGAGGCAGGATTACTGTGAGAGGCTGGCCAGGGATACTGTGTAAGACTTGTCTAAAAAAACAAAACAAAACAAAACCCAGAAAATAATAAAAGTTTGCTATGTGAAAGATCAGAACTATTGACTAATGAATAAAATACAAAGACATTATTTAGACCAGCGGTTCTTAACGTGTAGGACACTACCCAACGGGGAGTAGAGTAACCTTTACCCAGGCCTTGATTAAAACAATCAGAAAGCTTAGAGGTTTACAATTACAGTTCACAACAGTAGCAAAATTACAGTTATGAAGTAGCAACAAAAATAATTTTATAGTTGAGGGTCACCATAACATGAGGAACTGTATTAAAGGGTCACAGGATTGGGAAGTTTAAGAACCACTTACTTAAACATAAACAAATAAATAAACAGGAGAATTCACTTTTCATTGGTCCTAATAACTCTATTAAGTATGTATATTTAGCATTTGTTTCCTCTCTATCAACCCAGTGTGTGTGTGTGTGTATAATTCTATCTGGGTTAAGCTGTTTTGGTTTTTTTTTGGTTTGGTTTTGTTTTGAATTATTTTGTTGTTGTTTTTTTCACCTAGTCAAAAAAGATATAATATAATGACAATAGAGAATATGCCCCCATGTGGTTTTTAAGGGAGTGGTGAGCCTTGGATATGATCATCATACTCTCTGTCTTTGGAGAACTATTCAGAAGGCATAAACAGAAACCTGCTTCTACACTTCCAACTTGGAAATACACAGACCTGAGCATTCTGGGAGTCCCTGGTCTATCCATCTATCTTGCAGGTTCTAAAATTCCACTTAAGCTAAAACTTTGTGTGTTTTAGCTTGACTGTGATTTTCCTAAGAGAAAACTGCAAGACATAGTCCTCTGGCGTTGCAAGGAAAACAATCCCGAGTCAAGACACTGCATGTCTTCCCAGTGCATACCTCTGTACCCTATATTTCATGATGTGAAGCTGATTCCATTTTGGAGGGAACAGAGACATGGAGCCTTACCAGAACATCCTTGTTCTTAACCTTCAGGAGGCTGGCATTCTGAGAAGAGCAGAACATAACACTCTGTTGCCATGTTGCATACCCACTGACTTCAGAATAACAGGTGTCCTTGTACCATTGTGAACCCTTTGGACATGGTTTACATTTGTGCTCTAGAAGGACAGAGTTTTACAGGTTGGTTTCAACACTCTTGACAACTATCCCGTTATTTTCTGGGTGACATTGACCAGATTTACAGTGTTCCCTCTCTTTAGGTCAAGAAAGAAAACGAATCCTCTACATCCCTATATATTGCCCTAGAAACCTGACACAAAACTTGGACAAACCAAAAACACTCAAGTACCTGGCCAGATTCAGACATATTGCCCATCACTAGGAACTCACTTATGACTCTAAAAATTAATCACAGCTAATATGCCATCTAGTAAAACCCAGGCTCCCACTGCCACATCAGACTGCCTTGCCTACCAGGTGTCTCTCTGGCCTTCAACTCCTGGCATATTCCTCCTAGAGAGGCATCTCAGAAGCATGGGAAGCACAGTCTAGCCACAAAAACTACAAAGGTGCTTATAGACAACACATACTCCCCTGATTCCATACACCACCCAGACCTCATTTCTTTGCCAAGGCCTTTCACTCCTTCAGTACTAGCTGAAATTTAGGAGTGAGGTCATTTGTAGAGGCTTCCTTCCCTCATCATCATCTCTTGAGATCTGTACCCAGGGCAATGGTAATACACTGCAGATTAGGAAAACTGTGTATACTGACTGGCGATTCATTATGGAACTGTCAGGACCCTGTAAGTTGGCAGCTTGTAGTTTTTACCACTTTCCTTGTTTTTCTCTAACTAGGGAAATATCATTGACTCATTTACAAAACTCATTTAATTTCACATTTAATATAGGCTATGTGAGAAAGTTATTCTTAAAGGATTATAAGACTTAGGTTTTTTGCTGCCCGGGAAATAGTTTTGAGAGCAATACAGGACTACCTGGATCTTTGCTATACAGCTCTCGACACAGCTGTGTGGCTATGTTTTGCAGCATAGCAGCAAGGTTCTTGACTTCCTTGGTGTTGTTGAGATTGTACATCTGCTGTAGAGATACATTTCTTTGAAGTTCTTCCTTGAAGCTTTGTAATTGATTTGATTTTATCATTTCTGTCTCTGAAGATGTATAAACTCCAGGGTATTTTTTTTTAAGACAAAATAAGAGAAGAAAATGGTAGATGATTTTAAAAATACTTATAAATTCTAAGTTATCCTATCACCTTTAGAAATTTGATGACGTTTTTCTTTTTTCAGTATTAACATGTTAAAGTAGTATGAACAGGCTTCTTTAAAGGAGTGATTGGCGAGACCAAGCATATGTCTATTGACCACATTATAAGGCCACCCTTGGGGCAGATTATTGTTCAGACTTAATTCAAAGAATAAACATTGGTTCAACAACTCCTGGAATTCTACATCTCCCAATGTGTCAGAAAATATCTATATGAATACATACATATTTGATATGTAAATATATGCAACACACAACAGACTTACCAGGTTGCATTTATGTGTTTATTCACATACCTATGTAACAATAACAGAATTTGAGAGGGAGACGGCAGGAGAATGAGAGGGATTATTGGGAAGGGGGTGGGGATGAGGCAACTATACTTTAACTAAATGTAAAATATCTTTTAATAGAATGGGGTGATACATACAGATGCCTCCTATGATCACCACTCCAATGAAACGCAGAAGACACAGAAGACTCAAAATCATGACTGTTTTACGTTGTGAATGGGAAGCAGGAGAAGATCCTGTGAAAAGAAAAAAGCACAGTGTTCTAGAAGGAGTTCACACCTTAACTTCCTCCATTTATCCATCCATCCATCCATTCACCCTCCAATCCATCATCTATCCATCCATCATCCACACATTCATCCATACATCCATACATCCATACATCCATTCACTCATCCATTCATTTATCTTCCCCTCATTTATTTTCATCTATGTATTTTGCTAGAAATTCAGACTTTTTTCAAGAGAAATCAGATAGGAAGCTATAACTAAGATACAAGGATTAGTTTCAGATCTTTGACTATGCTATGTATTACCCTTCAGAAGTTTTTGTTCATGAAATGTCTCAAATATCTTACCAATAAGATCAAGGTAATAACTTTAAAAAATAAGAGACTAAGTTTAAAAAAAAAACTTAGTTCTTTTTAATGAGAAATGAGTCTCATAGGCAAAGACTTTAACCCTTAGACTCACAAAAGACACAAAAAAGGTAAAGCTAGCCTTATAAAATAGAGAGAAGGAAAAACAGGCACAAGTAGAGTGTGTCCTCAGATACTTTTGTGGAAAGTGTGTTCCTGGAGACAGAAGGAAGCTTTCTGAGGAGCTTTTTGGAATGTGGAGGTGATGCTTAGAAGAGGAAGCAATTCTGCTTGATTGTGTGTCCCCTCTAAAGCTAACAACAGGAAACAGTGCAGCAAAGCAGGCTGTCACTGTGTGTGTCCCGCTGCCCGCTTCACCTCTGTGCCTCACCTAGTCTGAACCTGAATTTCTCATTACAATTTTCCAATATTTTCTATGTTTTGTTTAATGAAAGACCTTCTCATAGAATGCTTTTATTATTTTATGGACAATGAATCACAAACTAGATCATTTCCCTAAAAAGTTAAAAAAATTACATGGTGAATTATTGTTAAGGCATTAAATGATTTATATTATCCCCATGTATAGATGTATAAAAAGACTATTTCAAGAAAGTAATTCAAGAATAACATAATATTTTTACTCTGCTCTTGATTGTTTGTTTGTTTGTTTGTTTGTTTGTTTTTCGAGACAGGGTTTCTCTGTGTAGTTCTGACTGTCCTGGAACTCACTCTGTAGACCACGCTGGCTTCGAACTCAGAAATCTGCCTTCCTCTGTCTCCCAAGTACTGGAATTAAAGACATGCGCCACCACTTCCCAGCCTTTATTCTGCTCTTGAAATGTGTTTTATATCAACAAATGATACCATAACAATGTTGTGAAATCTTACAAAGTGATGTATAAAAAATAAAACTTGATTTCTTAGTATTTTGGAAAATTGTTAGTGAAAGTACTATAAATGTTATAGATCTTAGCTGAGATTTGAAATAAATTCATAGTCTATCTTTTGTTACAATTATTTTCTCATTTATTTATATATTCAGTTATTTAAAAGTTATCAGATCTGTGCCATTTAGGTACTAGACACTATTGTGTCTGCTAATAAAATAGAGTAGAAGGTATGTGTGTTTATGCTGTCATCTAGATGCATTTTAAAGTGATAGGAAACAAAGTGCAAAATGATTGATTGATTGATTGATTGATTGATGGATGGAGAACTGATAGATATATAGATAGATCACAGATATATATAGATAATAGATGATAGAGATATGATAGAGATAGAGATGATAGATAGATAGATAGATAGATAGATAGATAGATAGATAGATAGATAGATGTAGGTAGATAGATTTTATATAGAGAGTGAAAGAGAAAGAGAGAGAAAGAGAGAGAAGAAAGAGAGAGAGATGGATAGGAATTTGAAACTAAAAGGCATGAGATAACTTAGAAATGCATACTGAGTGACACCAGGGCAGGAGACCTGGGAAGAGCCCTCCAGTACTCGATCAATGAATACAAGTCAGGACCAGCAGAAAAACAAAACCAGCTCAGCCACAGGAATAGTGAAAACCAGGAAGGTGTGTCCTGGAGAATGCAGTGTGAAGGAATTTCCCATGGGTTTTGGTGTGTTGTGGGTGTTGTGCTGAGTATGTCAGGTTGTGTAATGTTGTATTGAGAGTAGAGCCTCACACATGCTAAGCAGTGAATGCTCTAGCACTCAGCTATATCCCCAACTCTCTGTTTACTTCTTATTTTGAGACAGGATCTCACTTAACTGACTGAGCGAGTTGACTCTGAACTCACTCCCAGTCCAGGTAGACCTTGAACTTCCTATCCTTCTGGGTAGCTGGGATGAGAGAACCACTCCCTCAGATCTAGCAAAGAAAGCAATCTTAAAGGGACTGCTCAGCAGCATAAAAACAGTATGGAAGCACAGCAGTGAGGCAGAGACATTGGGCAGAGGTAGCTCAGGGGCTAACAGCACTTGCTGTGCAAGCCTTACAGCCTAAGCTAAATTCCTGGTGGTTCACATGGTGCAAGGAGAGGACTGTCTCCTCAAGGTGTCCTCTGACCTCCATACGAGCACTGTGGCACATGCACACATACATACATACACACATGCTTACACACACACTCATACATGTTCACACATATATGTATACACACACACAGATTAAATTTAACTTAAATTTAGACATAGAATAGAGTTCTGAATGCAAGGATAAAACAGGGAAATCCCCAGAGATCTAGACAGGAACAAGCTCTGTGAACAATGAGGAAAGAAACGAGATAAAAAAAAAATGTTCTCCTTTTCTGTGTCTTTTCCTACACTTTAAGATGTTTATTTTTCAAAACTCTAGCAAGAAGAACATAAAAGCCCATGACTCTCCTGAACAAGGTATAATCCTAATTTCATGGCTTCAGATGAACACACATGCATACACACACATACACACACACACACACACACACAAACACAAACACACACACAAAACTTCACAATAAAACACCATCATTTGAAAATACAATCTCTTCCCACATACCTGAATTTAATATAAAAAAATGTAAAATATATTGTTTTATCTCAATGGTTTAAAGAAAAAATTTTAATCACTTTGGTATTTGGGGTTTAAATGAAAGGCCAGATCAAAAATTCATGCTGCATATTAAAATTTTTAATTAAAAATTAAAAATTCACACTGCATGAATCTGTGGCCACTGCCATAGCCTTACCTCACATCCATGGGTGGAAATCTTACCTTTTCCCCCACATTTGTCAGACATTTGTGTTTCTTCTTTCTTATCTGAGTCCTGGAATTTGAGATCTGCATGAACACTTTCATCAGACATTGAAGAATATTCAAAGAAAGCTCCAGAAATTGTACTTTCTGACAATTCTCAATTTCTCAAAGACGAGAGAGCTGATGGTTAAATAAGTCTACCTAGACTCTCAACCCTCTGTAAATGCAGCTAACCTCACAAGCTAGAATTTCTTTTTGAAAAACCACTATGCCAGACTCTCAAATATGTGCCTATGAGCCACAGTCGCTCTGTGGCCACAGAAAAGAACAGAGAAGGTTGAAAGAGAAACAGTATTTTTCCCTCATGTTTCTTTCTTTTTCTTTCCATAAAGTAATTTTTGAAATTGCATTTGGATATTAGCTTCATAGGAGTTGCACAACACACTCCTATCACACAGTGCAAATACAGCACAGGAATAAACTCTCAAGCATGGAAATAATCAGAATGATTCAGATCTCAAATGCTCCCTGGTGTACCACAGTGGACTGCCACAGGTACCCTGAGCACAGAATGGTCAAGGTCCTCAGAGAAAGACTGACTTAGGACTGACCATTCACAGTTAAGACACATAAAGACTGTGAGATGAAAGGCCATGCTTTCTCTCTGCTGCAAAGGTTCTGGTTGGATTAACAGGAGCTTTGCTCCCAGCACAAGCAAGTGGATCCCAGCACTAGGGAAGCAGATGCAAATGGATGTCTGTGAGCTCCTGTCTAGCATCCTGTACATGGTGAGATCCAGGACATCTAATACCACATAGAAAGGCACTATCTCAATTCACGCCCCCCAATAAATAACTAAGTAAATGAATAGAACATTAGACATCACCACTACCTTGTGTGTGTCTTGTAAATAAATAGGCAAGTCAAAGATGTAAGACATATCCTGGATCATGCTGGTGCTAGCTTCCTCCCCTTTTTCTCTGGTTTATTGAAGCACCTCATGTGGATTGAGGCTTTGTGCACAAAAAGACAAGGCTGGTTTGGGGTTTCCTGGCCTGCAGAACTCTAAATAGAGCCCTCAAACACAGGTTGCTTCTCTAAGCATGCACACTCACAGTGTGGTTCAGTACACCAGGTTCATAAATACTTTTTTGTTGTTCAGGAAAACTAGGTGTTTCCACGGTCTGGGGACTATGACTTAAAGCCTGGGCATCTCTTCAGTGTGCAGTGCTATCTTTTTAAATACCTTCTCCTAAAGTTTCTTTGAAATTCTTACTGATACTTTAACACATATAAATAATGTTAAGTAGGTTGGCATTGTTTAGAAAAAACTGTAGAAGAGAATGTTTTTAATTCAATAAAGATTAACTACTTTAACATGTTAAAATAATGTTCAGACAAGCAACACCAGATAGATTCAGTGAGTTGGATGTACTTATTTCTGGACTTATGTATGGCTGACAATAATAATCACAGAAAAGGAGGCCATGCATTTGAGAGGAAGTAATGAACAGAATAGGAGAGTTTGCAAGGAGGGAAAGGATAGGGAAAGGATGATGTCATAATATCTTAATTTTAAAAAGACAGCAAGTAGAAGAGGCTCTTACTACAACCCCTACTAAAAAGTAAACAAGAGACACAAGTACAGATTAACTAGGTATTCAAAAAACCAAATTGAAGACTAGAAAATGGAGAGCTATAAACTGCACCCTAAACCTCTGGCTCTATTTTCTGACCCACAACTCTGCCTGATTTCTTTGAGACCTGATGGCACTAGAGACCCTGACCTAATCCATATACCTGACAATTTGCCTTGAAGCACATTCAGTAGCTGTAAAGTGTACCCCATCCCCTGGACTCCATTTTTGCAGTTCAAAATTCTGCCTGCTTTCCCAGAGTCCATGCAAGCACCAGGGACTCCAGGCCATGCTGCAGGACTAGGAACCCTAGAGTCAACATTAGCACCCAAAACACCAGAGGCCATAGAGGGAATTGTAGGCATACAGATGAAACCTAAAAAGATCATTCATTCTGAGTGACTCAACACAGATCCAGAAAGACAAAAAAGTTATGTTCTCACTTGTAAATGAATATTAGCCATAAAGTACAGGATAAATATGCCACAATCCCCAAAATGTTAAGTAACAAGGAGCCTGAAGTGAGTCACTTGAATCTCACTGAAGGGGGCATAGATTAGATATGAGGATGGATAAAAGGAGGGGACTTGGTCAGGATGAGGGTGGGAAAGGGACAAAGAAGAGAAAGAGAGGCAAGGAGATAGCATGGTTGTGGGACATCCAAGGACAAGGAAAATATAATCCCAAAAGGCTCCGCTCCAGTGACTGCTTCCTCCAATCTGGACCCATCTCTAAAACTAGAACACTCAGTTCCAATGTAACAGAAGGGATCAGGTTGGGGTGGGAGATAAAGAGATAAAGAGAGAGACAATGAGAGAGATAGAAACACAGAGAGACACAGAGACACAGAGAGAGAGATACACAGCGAGAGACACACAGAGAGACAGAGAGAGAAAGAAAGAGAGAAAGAGAGAGAAAGAACTGGGGGGAGACAACTGGAGTAGAGGCAGAAATCTCTGGGATGAGCTAGAAACCTAGGGTAATGGAAACTCACAAGATTCTGTGAGGTTACAAAGAGCCTGAACCAGCCATCTCTTGTAACCAGAAAAGTCTTCCAATGGAGGGATTGGGACAGCAACTCAACCACAAAACCTTACACCTAAAATTTGCCCTGCCTACAAGATGTGCAGGGGTAAAGATAGAGCAGAAATTGAGGGAATGGCCAACCAATGGCTGACCTTGAGACTCATGCCATGAGAGGGGGCTCATCCCTGACACTATTAATGATACTCTGCTATCCTTCAGACAGGATCTAGCACAACTGTCATCTGAGAGACTTCACCCAGCAACTGATGGGAATTGATGCAGAGACCCACAGAGCTTGAAGAATCTCTGCCTAATTAGCACCCTTATAACGAGAAGATGTTCACAGTCTTACTGCACCTTGATATTTCAAGGCTCTTTGGTATCCATGGGAGGCCTCCTCTTTTCTGAGGTGAAAGGGAAGGTGGGTGGATGGAGGTGAGGTGAGAGAAAGGGACTAGGGGGAGAGGAGGAACAGGAAGCTGCAGTGATCAGGATGTAAAGTAAATATATTAAGTTTTTAAAAGAATGTTTCAACATTAGAACTATTGACAGTATACAATATTTTGTAAGAGTTTCAATAAATATTAGTTAACTTAAAACAATAATGGATACATTCCTGATCTTTAAAAAAGGACTATTATAAAGTATAATTGAAAATAATTACAAGGAAAGGTTTTGAATATTACCATGACGAAAAAAATAACATCTTTGCAGCCATGAGGAGCCTCATATCCTGAGATACTGTACTGAAGCATCACACTGTACCCCATAAGGATATGCAATGGCTAGCTCAAACTACTAGGTTTCTATTTCGTTTAGTTTAGTTTAGTTTTCCACGAGGATAATTGGGGTTTAGAGCTGGACCCAGAGCCTTGTGTATGCTAAGCATGGACTCTACCTTGGAGTAACACCCTAAAGCCTGTCCTCTCGAAAACTGAATCCACTCTCATCAGGTTTCTGCTTCAGTTTTTCTCATAACACCTGTAGTCAAGCTTAGTAAAATATCCAGACTCACCATCACTCCTTTTATCTTACTTGTGAATCGCCAATCATTTTTTAAAAGTATTTTTCTCTTTAAAAATCTCATAGTATTATACAGTATATTTAGATCCTTTCCATCTTCCTCTTACCAAAATGGCTCCCTTCCAAGTTCTCACCCTTCATTCTGCTGTTGTCAGCCCTCTGATTCCAATTAGCACTTGCAGCCAAGTCTAGGAAGGATAGTCACTTCCTCCCTCTGCAAGGATCTGCTGTCAGTTCAGCAAGGATGGGGCTTCCAAGGCAGGGCCTCTGTGGGAAAATATCACAGTGGTGTACTGGAGGCTTT